>NC_048237.1:8498290-8514378 GCF_002007445.2 Ailuropoda melanoleuca
GAATAAATAACATCTTTTAAAAAAAAAAAAAAAAATTACTACCCACCATAAATATCATGACAAATATCACAACTAGTGACATATTTCTCAATATTTCTACTGCCTAGTTTGTCTTCTATTGACTATGCTTTTATGTCCTCTCTTGCCCTCCTTTGTCCTACTGGACTTTTTGACTTATTAATGTTCTATTTTATTCCTTTTCTTCTATTTGAAAGTTACAGAGCGGGCACCTGGGTGACTCAGTCAGTTAAGCATTTTCCTTCAGCTCAGGTCATGATCTCCAGGTCCTGGGATTGAGCCCCGCATCAGGCTTCCTGCTCAGTAGGGAGCCTGCTTCTCTCTCTCACTCTCTCTCTGCCTCTCCCCACTGCCCGTTCTCTCTCTCTCAAATAAATAAATAAAATCTTAAAAAAAAAAAAAAGAATGAAAGTTAGAGTCTACTTATATTAGTGATTACTTTTACATTTTTATCACACATATTTATATTTATATTTTTCAAACACATCTACAATTAAATAGTATCTATAACCAAAAACCAAATAATCCAGTTAAGAAATGGGCAAAAGACATGAATAGACATTTTTCCAAAGGAGACATATGGATCAAAAAGTTAAAAATAGAACTACCCTATCACCTAGCAACTGCACTACTAGGTATTTACCCAAAGGATATAAAAATACGGATCCAAAGGGGCACATGCACCTTGATGTTTACAGCAGCACTATCAACAATAGCCAAATTATGGAAAGAGCTCAAACGTCTATCAAAAAAGAATGAAATCTTGCAATTTTCAGTGATGTAGATGGAGCTAGAGTGTATTATGCTAAGCAAAGTAAGTCAGTCAAAGAAAGACAAATACCATATGATTCCACTCATGTGGAATTTAAGAAAAAAAACAAATGAACATGGGGGAAAGGGAAAGAAGAGAGAGGGAGGCAAATTATAAGAGACTCTTAACTATAGGGAACAAACCGGGTTGCTGGAGGGGAGACGGGCAGGGGATGGGCTAAATGGGTGATGAGTATTAAGGAGGGCACTTATGCTGAGCACTGGGTGTTATATGTAAGGGATGAATCACTAAAGTCTACTCCTGAAACTAAGATTACACTATATTTACTAACTAGAATTTAAATAAAAACTTTAAAAAATAACTAAATAATAATTAAGTAGTAAATAGTATCTACATTCTCTTGCTGTACAAAGGAAAAACCTTAGCATTCTCTAACATTCCTTGATCCAGCATATGATGTAATTATCTAATAAATTAGTTGCAGATTAATTTATTTGTATTGTGTATTGGCAATTATTTAACAACTGAAAGCTTTACTGGATTTTGCTCACCAGAATTTCTTGTATTCCATAGCTTTCTCTTTCTGCAAAATATGCTTGAGGTTCTGTGAACTGCTTGAAGCCTTACTGCCTAAAAATGTTTAAACTTTGCCCTCATATTTCAATTATAGTTAGGATGTGCATAGACTTCTAAATTAAAAACTACTTTCAGGGAATATTATGCAGCCTTAAAAAAGAAGGAAATCCTGTTGTATGCTACAAGACACATGAACCTTGAGAACATGCTAAGTGAAATAAGCATGTCACAAAAAGACAAATATTGTATGATTCCACTCATATAAAGTGTTTATAGAAGACAAAATCATAGAAACACCAAGAAAAAAGCTAGTTGCTGAGGACTGGAGGAAGAGGGGAGGAGGAATATGTGTTAAATGCGTACAGAGTTTCAAGTTTGCAAGATGAAAAAGTACTAGATATCTGTTGTATAGCAATGTAAATATACGTAATAGTACTGAACTGTACACATAAAAACTGTTAAGATAGTAAATTTAATGTGGTATGTTTTTTTACCACCACAACAAAAATTATTGTCACTCACTTATTTAAAGATATTTCTCAATTTTCATCTTACATTCAGGGCGATGGATTAAAAAAAAAGTCTAATGCTAATCTGTTTCTCATTCTTTAGTAATTAACAGTCTACTCCTTTCTAAAAGCTATTTGCATTTTTGCTTTATCTTTGGTATTCTAATCTTAACATACCGTGTCTAACTGGGTGTCTTTTTTCATTCACCATGTTCAGCACTTACTGGCTCTTTCAATAAGAGCAATAAGATCCTTCTTCAATTCTGAGAGATTCTCTTCTATTATTGATTTGAGTATTCCATTCCCTCCTTCTGGAACTTCCTTGAAGCCTCAATTTATTTCTTCATGTCTCTCAACTCTTCTCTTGTAGATACCATGTCTTCATAATTTCAGTCTCTATCATGGGGAGAGTTTTCATCTTTATTTTCCAGACCACTAATTTGTTCTTTGTATATGCCCATTTTATGGTTCAGTCCATCTACCAAATTTTATTTTGCAATGATATTTTTAATTTCCACACATTGTTTTTTATTCTTCAATTGTTCTCTTTTCATAGCAGCCTATTGAATTGTGAATGCTTCTTGAATATCTCTAAGGATACTAAGAATATTTTTTTAATTCTTTTTTAATGTTCTCCAACTTATTTGTCTTTTAAATATCATGCCATTGAATTTTATTACCCACTACTCTGTTTTATTGTTGTAATTATTATACTCCAGTTCACCCACTTTAATTTCTTGAAGATTTTAATTTTTGGTTCATTGTCACTCCATCCAACAGTCTTGTTGCTTTAACTCTAGCCAATTTCCATTTCTACATGGATGAACTTCTACTCTCCAATAATCTTACACTCCACCTTAGCCATTAACACTAATGGTTATTTATACCTTAGACTTTGCTGACAGTTTCAACCCCTCCATGATCTCAATTTCACATAGTTCATCCTCAAACTATCATGTTGGGGAGCTCTAATACCCCAGCTCTAACAACACATTCATACAACCTGGATCTCCAATCCATTAATCCTACCATATTTTCTCTTATCTTCCCTCCTAAATCACCTTAAGTTTCATGGTCAATCATTATATTAACTCCCTTACACATGCTTTCAATTCCTTTGCTTCACTGTCACTTTATTATAGTCATCTGACTAAATCACAAGCCTGTATAAATCCAAATTTCTGCCTGTTTCAAACCTACATCTGGTCAACTGAACATGGCTGCATGATGTCACTACAAATTTAAATGGGTCCTTGATGGGCCCAGTAATCATACAACAGTTCTCCAGTTCATTTGTTCTGCTAGTCACAGATAACTATCTCATTCCTTTCAAATATTTCAACATATCCACTCACCCCCTCACTCTCACCTGATGACATTGTTTATTTCACTGAGAAAGTTGAAGCAACCATAAGAGAACTTTACACATTCTCTTCCCACCTACTAGCTAAATTCCACCACGAGACCTTCCCAATTACCAATACCTGCAAAATATACGTTGCTTTCCTACCTTTTCCTATAAATAAACTACCTACACTCCTGTTTAAAGCCTTGCCTCCTCTTGTACCAAATACAATCTTTCAAGGACATAATTCCAGAACTCTCCCTTCTCCCTTCAAATCATCAAAGTCCTATTCTCTACTGTGCCTTCATCATCCACAAACATATATTTATGTCTCCCATCTTTCAAAACAAACATACTTTTCTTCATGAATTTGTTATGTAGCAATAGATAACAAGTACAGTAATGATATGTTCTACATAAATGTCCCCTTCAAACTAATTGAAGCAAATATTAACTCATTATTTTAATGACTTCAATGGATTACTTGGGAATTGGGGAAGACAGAAGGAAATTTGAAACAGAAAGTATTTCGATTTTAAAAAATCTAAAAGTGGGAATAACAAGAACACCAAAACAGGGCTTTGAACTCACTGTTCTTGGAATGGTCAGAGCAGCCAGCCTGGTGAGTAATGCTTGCAAAGAGCATAAAAGCTTGAAGTTAAAATTCCAGACTTCACCCTCAGTGAGATAGAAGCCATCCTGAACTTTTCCAAATGGAAACGGGCATGATCAAAATGCCTGGGAGTAAAGATAACTTCAAGTTTCAGTGGGGATAGACTGATGATTGCAAAGCTAGAACGGTACTACTGAAGCAAAGGGATAACTAAGGATACCATTACTGGACAAGACCAGTAGAAAAAAAAGGAAAATTCTTAACCTGTGGTAGGAGAGTGTAGAATCTACAATCAGTAAATTTTACTGTAAGTTTTTAAGACACATTTAATACCATTTCCTTGTTTTGATTATGTTACTTTATCGCTTGAGATCTGAATATAATTGCCTCTACTTGCCTGTTTACTTCCTGAGAAATTTCCAAAATATTCCTCCAGAATTTGTGAATTTTCAGAAGGCCTCAGTTCTGAGAGCCATAGCTGTCAATACCTTTCTCTGATGGGTTAATTCACTTTATCATCTTATTCTTCCACTTGTATGGTCTAAGTTTATACCATTTTAACACGAACATGGAGCTTAGTCCCTTTCTTTGGTTTCCTCTCCCTTAAAAATACATTAAACATTTTATTTCCTTATATGAGGCTTTTGAGTGTTATTTGGTAGGTTTTACTAAAGTTTTGGGAAAGATGGCAATAGTTCACACTATAAATAATGTAACATTAAACATTAGATAACCCTATTCATTGTTAAAGACACTCAGCAAATTTTATCTTCTTGCGTTTTAGGTTCTTGTCATATTACTTTTCTTCTTTCTCTCTCCTCTCTTTCATCTCTCTCGTCCATCCTCAGAAATTTATCAAGGTATTTTCCTAAGCAAAGATTGATCCCTCCCTCAGAGAAATTTTAGTGCCACCTGTTAAGATAATTAGTTTTTACTTTGCTACACTTGATTGGCTGGTTAGTAAGAAATTAAGTACAGACTTACATTGAAGATCATTACACAATTCCTTGATACTGAAAAAGTAATATGAATCAAAGGCAGAGAACTTTTATGGCCAGAATAGAAGATGGCACATGAATTTATGCAGTAATGACACTGTGTGATACTAAACAACAGGAAAGCAAATATTACACTGAAAGTAACTAGGGCACCTATACTTTGCTTTACAATTTGCCAATAAATAAGTACGTATTATTTTACTTTTCTGGTATGAACTGTATTTTAGGATAACCAAATAGCCATATTTGATGAACAAAAGGTTTTTGTTTGTTTTTAACAGAATTCCAGCAAATAAATGTGAAATGAATGAAAAAAATTTTAATCACCATTCTTTAATTACTAACAAAATAACTAAATCAGGCAATAATCACCAACACATGAAACCATTAGAAAAAAGTGGATAGGAACTTAAGATGGAAGGTTCAGTTTATCACTATTTGAATCCTCTGATCAATCTTAGTATCACAGAAAGTGAGTCAAACAGCCATCAGATGCATTCTGAGTTGAAATATACAGGCCAGCATATACATGTCAAGTATTTTCATAATTGTGCTTGGAGACATATGAATTATTTCAAACTCTGTACTCATTAACATAAAAATCATAAATGCTGATTTAAGTTTAGTTTACTTTCTAGATGAGTTCAAAATTATCATTTTCATTCAAAAAATACTTACTGAGTACCTTTTATGTTATAGGCACTGTGCCAGGTTTTGTGGATTCAAAGGTGAAAGGATCCAAACCCCATCTTCAAAGAGTTTACAGTCACGTGAATGAACACTCTTCCAATCACATCAGAAGAGGTAACTGCAACAGTGGAGGCTATAAAAGTTGCCCCCTGTTCCCCTAGAGCAGGTTTCAGAGAAGAGCGGATGCCAGAAACTGCATATAAATGATGAGCATCTCGCTAATCTGACAGTGGAGAAACTGCCATTCATTATACAAGGAATAACAAGCACCCAAAAAACAGGAGCAGTGAGAAAATGCACCATATTCAGGAAATAGCAAGTGGTTTGATTTAGCTAAAATAAACGGTGCATGAGGTGATGAGAAGGTGGTAGGTTTGCAGGAGCTAAGACTTAAATTTGTAGGGGAAAGGGAGAAATTATGAAGTACTTTGTTATATTAAAGATTTAAATTTTATATGACCGATGTTGGGTTGCTGCTGTGTTTTTTAAAGCAGAAGAGTGACAGACTATATTTGCTGATGATTGAGATCACCAGGAAGTCTTATGAAAGATGAGTTGAAGCAGGGCACATCAAGAGACAAGCATGGTTCATGACTCTGAAACTTTGATAATGAGAGAACGAGGCAACAGGAGTGGGCCAAACAGGAAAGGTTGAATGGGGCATTTAAAAGACGGAAAAGCTAATGTCCAAATTTTAAACATAGATGATGGAGTATGCCAATTCACTGTGTATCAGCTAAAAAAAATAGAAAGAGAGAGAGGGAGACTGAAAACATGTCTTCCAGAGCTTTCTCATCTATTTGGTATGTTCTAATTAAACAATAGGGATTCTTAGGACATTATTGAAATATCATGGCCTTAAAAATGTCATTATTTTTCAACAAAAAGGCGAATTAGAGTTGAACAGGTTCTTCTCTGGTCTCAGAACCAAATTATCTTTCAGAGTTTATTTATATAAAGAATAAGAATTGGGTTATTTACACTCATCTAGCATGAGGAAAGAAGAGGAGAAGGAAATCTGATGACAAGAGATGTGGTGATGTATGTTGGGACGAGCCTGGCCTTCTAATGACATCTTTTAACAGTGCTCTTTGACAGCAGCACACTTGTACCAGCTGTTGAGTGGTTTTACTTAACATCCATTTTAGCCTGTGCATTTAGATGGTATGTACAACCAAGTTTCCTATTTTTAGAATATTATTTGGGCCTGTGAGTTATACAATATTCTGAAGTGCATATCTTCAACATCAAGTGCAAAGACCAGATGGATGGAAACTATTTCTTACACTCAGTGATTTATTTAAGTCTCCACCTGGCTCTTGAATTCCATGCAGTATTTAAATCCGGATAATATAACAAAACCATGTCTGATTCTATGATATGTCCATGAGCTTAGGGAACATGCAATCTAATAGAAAGACAATACACATAGCTGCATTCCCTACAGGTAGTCTGACTTATAATAAATAGGGTATATTTTCCCACCAACTCTCTACCTATTTTGATCCAAAAATACTTTTTAAAATGCATTTCTTGTTTCTTTCTTAGCACATTTCTTTCTGATCCTACAGAATGAAGGAGCAGAGATGATAAGTAAGTGAGGAGAATGAGTTAGGCAGAAAAGATCAGCAGTGAAAATGCCAAGGGAGATGAAGAAATAAAGAGAAAAGACTACGTGTCTCCCCTAAGATACAAGTAAGGGTGCATGGAGGCCAATGCCCATGAGTTCTACATCTATAAAGAAAAAATTCCAGGTGCGCCCGGGTGGTTCAGGTGGTCAAGACTCTGTCTTAGGCTCAGGTCATGATTTCAGGGCCCTGGGATTTAGCTGTGCCTGGCTCCCTGCTCAGCGAGGAATCTGCTTCTCGCCCTCTCCATCTACCCCTCCCCACGCCTGCTCTCTCTCTCTCAAATAAATAAAACCTTTAAAAACAAAATTCCAAAAGACTTACCAGTGAGTTACTACCCTGAAAAATATTTGCATAAAGTTGGCCAGAAGAAATAAAACGGCTATTACCTTAAAAGAAGACAAAGTGAAATCAATTACTAGTCTATGCGGTAAAACTCCAGCATAGCATGTAGGACAAAGGCTTTGGGGCCACAGAGGCCTAGATTTCAAACTTCCACTTTTCCACTTAGCAGCAAGGTGACTTTAAACAAGTCATTGAATCCTCCAAGCCCTGGGTGCTTCTTCGTTTACTTGCCAATAAGAATACCTAACTCAGGGCTATAGTGAGAATTGGATTACACAATGTTCGGGAAGCATTTTGTCTGCCACTAGTATACTACTAAATGGTAGCTACTATGTAATAGGCACTAATGATGCCTTAGTTGCCCCAGTGTACTCAATAAGACATCAGCAAGATGTCTCTGCAGAAGGTGTTCTAGGACAGGCAAGGGAAACTGAGAAAACTAAATGGAAAAGGCCATAGATGTTCATGATTGGATTAAAACATGAAAACAAAGGTTATACTTCAGATAGAAGGAAGTATGATATCTGGTCAGTCAAAGCAAAGTCAGTTTTGTGGGCATAAATGATCATTATTCCTCTAAGGCTATATAAAAAAAGGCTTTTTGCCCAGTTGTTTAGGACCATGTTGATAGAGATGGTTTCTCAGTCATGACCTGCTAGACACTTCTGGAAAAGTTAAACTATCCTAACCATTTTTTTTCACTCATGTGTTTTTTTCCCTTCCTCAGTGAATGTGTTAGGTGAATGAATAGATGAATCAATCAATCAATGGATGGATCAATCAATCAATCAATCTTTAGATTAGAAACCCAAAGTGTCACCCATCTTAATGCGTGAAATAAAGTACAGTGTTACTCAGTCAATAAAATCATTGGAAAAAGAAAGTTGCAGCTATTAGGAACGGCATTTTTCAACAAGCAACTCTGAATTAAATGAGCTCTATTTTACTTTTGCCCATTATTTAAATATGCCATAAACACATGCTGCAGAAGTGTCCAAAAGGCAAGTAACTTTCACTCTATGTCTCACGGTTACCACTCATTATCTAAAGCTATTCCAACAGCAGAGATAATCACCCAGCCTTTGGTGACCTGGAAGCCCTCCAGGAATCAATTTGCATTAGCAAAGCTTTCCTTGCCTTACATGCTGACTTCTCAAACTCGCCCTACACTGTGGCAGGAATACACTGCCCTGATTAGCAATCCACTTCCCCATTTCTTTTGGTAAGAATCAAATCCCAATCTTCAAATTTCCTCCACTTCCTCCCTGCAAAACATGTAAAATGACTCCTCTGAAATACAGTAAAACATCATTAGAAGGCTCTTCACAATGTCAAATTTCAATTCACAGAGTGTCAGGATAGGAAAAGCATTGTTAGGTATGCCATCTTATGCCCTCCCACCTGTGTTATAATTGGGCCACTATCTAATGTGCTAATGATTCAAATGATCTTAAAATAGCTCCCTGTTGTCCAGAATTAATCATGACACTGTGTCATATCATGAGCAGGTGGCCTCCATGTTTGATATTACTAAAGGCATTACTGAACTCAGACTCCCTGCTTCCTAACATTAATTCATAATGGCAGTCCTAGCCACTTTAACTCCTAACTTTGCCACTTACTAGCTGAGTCAGTGTAGCAAATTTACTTTATGCCTCAGTTTCTTCATTTAGACAATAGAGACAGAAGCACTTACCTCTGAGGGTTGTGTTGAAGATTAAATGAGTTAATGCATATAAAACCTTAGAACAGGATGTGGTACATAGTAAGAATTCTAGAGGCAACAGCTGTGAGGAATTTTGAGTTTTATTTAATTGGAGAGCTATGTTTGGAAGTAGGGCTACTGCCATTCACGCTTAATGAATTGTTTGGCTCTGAAGTGCAGCTTACTCAGAAAGGTGCATGGATCAAACCATGTCATTCAAAGCCTGAAAAGAATGTGACAGGGCAGGGAGGATATGTATTCCTGAGAGAATCTGTATGTATTCATTATCTGCCAGGGAAGTTAGAGGCCACTAGGGAGTGTTAATATTCCTCCTCTTCATTCACATTGATGGAGCTTGAACTTCCAAGCCATAGGCCATCTTATCCCTTAGTATTGATATCACAATCCAGAGCTTTGAACTGATTATTATTACAGGTAGGCTTTGCCTGAGTCTTAGATATTGGTTCCCAATGCCTCCCATATGGCTACGTGAGAATCATCTGCAATACATGCTACACATAGATCCTAAGTCCCATTTCTGAACCTTTTGATTCAGAAAGTCTTGGGATAGGGCTTGGGAATCTTGTAATTCTGAGGCATAGTCCAGGTTTGAGAACTACCCCTGCCAAACAGGATAGTTTTTTTTTTTTTTTCCACTGAAGAAGAAACAGCTACTTTTGGGGGGAATATTTAACTTATCTACTTTATCCAATTACACTCCTCCAAACTCTACATCCTCAATCACATTACTGTATTTAACAGCAAAAACTCTAGCCATCTTACAGATTGTAGTAGATCTCCTCAGCTTCCATTCCCTCCTTCCCTCTAGTTTCATAGTCAGGTTTTGGCAGAAGTGACCCATCTCCAGCTCTGGCGTTGTTGTGAGGAAGGTACTGAATGAGTCAAAGCAATCTGTGCCTCCTGTCTTCTTGGCCACACGAATAAATATGAACTTAATTTGAGCAAATGTGATGAGATATTTTTGGAGCCTTCTTAGAGGAGCTTCTTCTGTTTTGCTCTCTTTCTCTCTCTCATGGGAGGAACTAACAGAAAAGAATTCTCCCTGTTCCACCAAAAATAAATGATGCAGCATTAAACACTAACCTGGATGCTGTTGACAGGGGCTTAGAAACTATGAAGGAAGACAGCTTTAGAATGAAGCCAGCACCGTGGAAAATTAAATGCAGAGACAGAAACAACTCATGTCCCAAGAAACACCACTCAGCAACTGGAAGAAGCATCACCTGAACTTCACCTTACCATGGAACATCTTTGATATGTAACCCGAAACATTTCCTGTATTGTTGAAGCAGGTTTGAGCTGCATTTTCTAGTCTTTGAAACTGAAGTATCTCTACTGATCCATAGTCCATAACTAATAGTTCAAAGCCTCATCATGTTGGTCTTATTCTCAACATCACAGTTAATCCAAAAGCCCTTGTGTAGAAGGACACTAGCCCGTCCTATTCTTAAAACTCATACTCAGGTCTGCAACTCTGATCTTCCCAATTCTTTGTGTATGTCTCAGAGACAGCTAGGGTACTCCCTCACTTTTCCTCCTATCTTACTGGTTATTCCTTCTTAGGCTTCTTTGCCAGTTCTTCCTCTTCTCCCTGACCCCCCTCTCCCTGGTTCAGTCTTTAGACCAGGTGTCTCCCCTGTCCTCACTTCCTCAATGATTTCTTTTAGTCCTGTTTATGTGCTAATGATTTCCAAACATATTGACTAGACTTCTTTCCTGAGCTCTGGACTCATATATCAAATTGTCTACCTAACATATATGCTTGGATATCTAATAGTCATCCCCAAACTCAGTGTTACAAAACTACTGAGCATCTGATCGCCTTCTCTCCTCCACCCCTTGAAATGTGCTCCTTCTGAAGCCTTCCCCATCTTAGTTGATGAAGTCAACTTTCAAGTTGCTCAGGTCAAAAGCTTTGGAGTCATCCTTGACAGCCATGTTTTTCTCATAATCTCACATCCCAAAGGTCAGTGAATTCTATTGGTCCTACCATCAAAATATATACAAAATTCAGGTACTTTTCTCCACCTCCATGGCCACCACCTGAAATGAGCCAATGGGAAATCTTCTAGCTAAAGCTGCCTGTCAGTCAAAGGAGTCCCCTATGGTCCAGGAATAGGCCTATCAGGAACAGACTTATCTTAATAATCCTGCAAGTACTTTTTTATTGTCTGGAAACAACCTGCCCAACAGATGCCCTCAGGGTGAATGTACTGATGGATTTTAGGATGCAGGAGCTGAGGTACCAATTATGCTTTCTGAAGCCAGTGACTGGAGAAGTGTACCTTTTTTGTGGCCCTCACACCATTTTTCTTTTTGTCTCTTCATTTGTCCTAGCTTACAGATTTATTGTCATCTATATTCCTTACCCCACTTGATCATACATTAGCCTATTGACGTGTCCAGTTCCCCAGCCTGGCCAAACCTCATTCTGTGACCAGTGAAGCAAGAGGGTAAAATTAGAAGCAACAAAGCTTAATTCTCTTCCATATATGAGGAAATAGGGGCACAGTGTGATGAGGAGAACACTGAACGAGATGTTAGTAAACCTGCCCTATCTCTTACCTAACTGGGATAGTCCAGATAAGTAATTTAGCCTATAAAAGCCCCAGTTTCCTCAACTGTAAAATGAGGATAATTTCTTTTAAATTTAAATTATATTTAAAATTTAAATTTAAATTAAATCCTTATAAAATAAGGATAATAAAATGACATTTATCTAAACAAATGAATTGCAATCAAGATTAAAATAACTATTATAATAAACTAAAGAAAAACTTACACATATGTAAGAAAAGCCCAGTTAAAAAAAAAAAAAAAAAGAAATGCAAGTCAGATGTCCAGGTAAGTCCTGTAGCTACACCAAACCGTATCATGTTATAATAGGATTACATATGAAAGAGGAGTTAGTGGTACCACAAGAGAATAATTTATAAGTACCAAATGAGTACAAAAAGGTAGATGTTATAGTAGTTTATAGGAAAGCGAGATCTGCTGCAGCTCTCGAGGTCAAGAAAGAGGGCGAAGTGAGATGATTACTAAAGAAGGTTTTGAGTTGTATAGATATGGGTTTAAATCTACCTGTATGACTTTGAGCAAGTAACTTATTTATTTGACCTCTCTCAGTCCAGTTTGTTCATCTATAAAATGGGAATTTTGAGATTAGATAATAAATTTTAAATGTTTTAAAAAATAAAAAAGTTAAAATTAAAAAATTAAAATGCTGTATGAATAGAACTTTTGCCCTGATAATAGGGTTATAGTAATGTTTTTAGAGTTCACATCTTCATTCTTAATTTCTCTCCCAAAATTATTTAGGTAGCTTGTATTTTTATTTAAACATACCTGAGAAGGAATGTTAACATCATGTACTCATGTTTATCTGTTTCACTTTGGAGAAGAATTCCATGTTCTTCCATTATGTCTATATCAATATATGTGTATGTACCATATGTTTAACTAAACTAAATTTAACTGAAGAAGTCTGCCTACAATTAAATTTTGCAAAGAATAAATAAATGTTAACTATTGTTATTTCTAAATCATCACCACCATCAGTTGTTCTTAACTATAGAAGGCATATATGCAAGAATATGTCTGTGTGTGGGGGCACCTGGGTGGCTCAGTCAGTTAAGGGTTCGACTCTTGATTTTGCTCAGGTCATGATCTCAGGGTCACAGTATCAAGCCCTGAATCAGGCTGGGTGTGGAACCTGCTTAAGATTCTCTCTCTCTGCTCCTCCTCCTGCTCTCTCTCTCTCTCTCTTAAAAAAAAAAAAAAAAAAGGATGCATGTGTGCATGACTTTCAGTTTGTCCAGCAGAGCAGAGCATCTGCTATTTATCAGACATAATCAGCCAGAACCCTGACTTTTGAGATCCGCCAGACAGTCCTTACCTTCTGTGGATTTTAACTCTTTAAAACAAATTACAATTGTTCATGTCTGGTGTCTTATTTCAAAATATATACTTATGTAATCAAATACATTGAAACATTTTGAATTTTGATAAGGCACTGAATGGAATTTCAGGATTTTATGTATGGGAGACAAAATTCTAGATAACTAGCTGATGGTGATATAACTAGATATTGACAGAATCCACATTTCCCACCTCTCTTTTCAGTTAGGTTTATCTTGTAACTTGGTAGAATTAAATCATCCATTAGAAAATACGGGAAGCATATTTTCTAGAAAATCAAAATGTACTTTATTCATTATTTATTTACAACTGCCTTTGTTTCTAAAAGTAATATGTGATGAATCTGAGATAGGATTCCCCCCTACACTTAGATTGATGGCATTTACAGTGGATAATATTACAGCCTATGTGCAAGTTATTTTGAGAGGAGAGGTGAAATAATTTATGTTTTAAAATTTATGTTACAAAATAATTCACTTCAAACAAATTGAAAATTTAACTATCTACATTTAAATTTTAAAAATTTCAGTTATACATAATTTTTCAGAAATTGGTCAGGTGCAGAATTTGAAAATATATCTGGTATAAAATGTATCTATATATCTAGATATATCTTAGAAAATATACCTTTAATCAGGATTTAATTAGGAAAACTGAAGCCACCCTAGGTATTGGGATAGAAATCAATACAGAGAAATTACACATTTACACAATTATTGAAAGGGCTGGAGGAATGAGGGTAAGAAGGCTAGTTTCAGAAATTCTACAAGTGGGATGATCACAGGGAAATTGAGTTATTGCACCAAACTAAGTATTCTTAGAAGCTCCAAATCAAAGAAAACCATCACTGAATATCTTAGTTAACTACTCAAAATTCTC
This sequence comes from Ailuropoda melanoleuca, assembly GCF_002007445.2. Taxonomy (NCBI): domain Eukaryota; kingdom Metazoa; phylum Chordata; class Mammalia; order Carnivora; family Ursidae; genus Ailuropoda; species Ailuropoda melanoleuca. The sequence goes on from NC_048237.1 coordinate 8,512,308, forward strand.
TACTGAGCTGCGCACAAACCAATATAGAAAGGAACTGCAAGGGCACCTGGGCGGCTCAGTCGGTTAAGCATCTGCCTTCAGCTCAGGTCAAGATCCTGGAGTTCTGGGATCAAGTCCCGCATTGGACTCCCTGCTCAGCAAAGAGCCTGCTTCTCCCTCTGCCCCTCACCCTGTTTGTGCTGTCTCTCTCTCTAAAATAAATAAATACCATCTTTTTTAAAAAAGGGGGGGACTGCAAAGCAGCAATGGGTGCACTTTTAGCCACTTTGGTTAGAAAATCAAATGGTAATGCTAATAGAACCCCTTCAGGTGGAGAAAATTATGTGACACCCATTTCCATGGGTGCTTTTAGGAGTTCTACAGCTTGTGGAAAACTACAACCTGTTGTGACCTTGGCAATAAACGAGCTTGTATTGTATTAAGTGGAAAATCCCAAGTCTTAAGTCTTATCAGAGCCAGATAATCCTGTCATCTCCTCCTGATCCTTTGGATTATTCACCCGCCCTTCAACATGTGTTCGGTATTTCCAAATCCAGCTTATGTCAACCTCACTACAGGATCCCTTCTCAATCTGTTTTTCCCACATCTCATGATCCCTTTAATATCTCTATACCTGGACCGTTTTGCCTTACTACAAGCTTGACTTTGCTGTCTGTTCCAATGTACATAGGGATTTAAAAAAATGCTGATGGCTCAATATTTTGTGTATGCTGTGTAAATTTATGTGTGACAAATCCATCAGGGACTGCAGGCAGGGGATGTGATAAAAATTCTTATTCCTTGAATCTACTAAAGCGGAAAAAGTACCAGAATGTGGCAAATAAGGGAAGCCGCAATAGTTAATTATCATGACACACAGCTCATCTGTAATTAATCCTTTTCTTCAGCAGGATTCTGCAACTGTAGCATTAAAAAAAAAACCCAAAAAACAAAACAACAACAAAAAAACAGGTCAGATGATGCTTTAATTAAGGCTGTACAGTGTTGCTGCTTCTACAGCAACAAGAACTGTTTTTTGTCTATAGGTGTGTGTGAAGCACTACAAATATTTTCTTAACATCTTTACAGAGTGCTGTTTAAGCATCTTTGCTAGCATTATGTCTGGAGACAGACTGATTACAATTCAAACGAGTTTTTCCGTTCTCCTCACACCCATCTTAAGAGCCACTAAAACAGTCTAAATGTCATGCCAATGGGAGGAGACACTCTCACCAAAGAGCTGGAAATGAAACATGAGGTACCACTGCAGTGGGGAATGGCACTGTCTTGAAATTTACAACCCTCTTAACCAGCTGCCCCGGCTCAGATCAAGGGCCTGGGGTGTGTACTCATGTGACAAGATCTGACTGGTAGTGAATCCACTACTGTCACCCTGAAATATTGATCCCCAGCTGCAACACTCAGTGGTGGGATGTGTATTGTGAGAAGGTAATACAAAAGGAAAATTTAACAGTCACCCGATTGTGTCTGCAATTCTTTTACAAACTATTACATCAAATACTGGCAATGTGCCCTAACTAGGTCCCATTAAAAAAAAAAAAAAAAGCCTTGTCTGATGTTTACAAAGATCCTGCTATTGCCAAAGCAGAGAGTTGCACTGTGATAGACAGCTAGTGCTCAGCATTATCTGTGTTCTTTTCTTTGGTGAATGGTCAGTCACATTTCCCAGACCTACGGCAATTAGATAAGGTCATGTGACTTGTTCTCACAATGAAACCTGAGAAGCAGCCCTACGTGTCATCTCCATGTCAAGGCAGTTTAGAATGATTGTGCCTTCTCCGTCTTTTCTTCCTTCTTTGTTAGATTATTTCAGATAATCCAATAAAGTACTTCCAGGCCCTAGAAGATGTGGAAGACCCCCCACCCACTCCACCAACTTGCATTAAACTATGACATGAGCAGGGGCGCCTGGGTGGCACAGCCTGNAAGACCCCCCACCCACTCCACCAACTTGCATTAAACTATGACATGAGCAGGGGCGCCTGGGTGGCACAGCGGTTGAGCGTCTGCCTTCGGCTCAGGGCATGATCTCAGCATTCTGGGATCGAGCCCCACATCAGGCTCCTCTGCT
>NC_048237.1:8514388-8524973 GCF_002007445.2 Ailuropoda melanoleuca
CCTCCGCTATGAGCCTGCTTCTTCCTCTCCCACTCCCCCTGCTTGTGTTCCCTCTCTCGCTGGCTGTCTCTATCTCTGTCGAATAGATAAATAAAATCTTTAAAAAAAAAAAAAACTATGACATNGTGTTCCCTCTCTCGCTGGCTGTCTCTATCTCTGTCGAATAGATAAATAAAATCTTTAAAAAAAAAAAAAAACTATGACATGANTTAAAAAAAAAAAAAACTATGACATGCAAGTCCATCCTCATTATGCTACGTCACAGAGTGAGGAAGTTCATCTTACAGTGTTTCACCTATGCCAGCTGATACATATACTGCATTTTTACATGGATTTGTATTATTCCCCTAGTTTCTCCTGTGATTAGTAGTATGTATTTGCAAGACACTTGGCTAAATAGGAGGATCTGTTGAGATTTTTGTGGCACAGTTTGTATGAATAGCATTTTTCTCTCACTATGGCAAACTAATTTACAATGGTCTTAAAAACCTTAGGTTTCCCTTGACCAAGGTAATCAACTTGAACAATCTAATCAAGAAGTGACCATGATTCATCATTAAGTAGTCTATTTCTAAATCCTAGAAAAAAAGACCTAACTCAGCACTGTAGACTTTAATAAATTTACAAGTAAAATATGCCAGGATTATGGAGTAGCCAGAAAAAGTCCTCCCTTGTTTGGAGGGCTCCAGTGACAGTCACTGTGGGTCTGTCAGGCTACACTGCCTACAGATGGTAGGCAATCATTCTCCCATTATACATTGTATATAAACTGCAAAAATTATAAAATGCATATTGACTTCTACCTGCTTTATTTGGTGGGATGAGGTATCTATAATCCATAAAGCATTTGATAAGCAATGGGAAGGGATCCTTTGTACATTTTGCTCAATATGGCCTACAAGCAAAGGAATTGCCGTTTTTTTTTTTATTCATTTGAGAGAGACTGAGAGAGACAGAGAGAGCAAGTGAGAGCATGAGCAGGGGGAGAGGGAGAAGCAGATTCCCCACTGAGCAGGGTGCCCGATGCAAGGCTTGATCCCAGGACCCTGGGACCCCTGAGCTGAAGGCAGCTGCTTAACCAGCTGAGCCACCCAGGCACCCTAGGAATTTGCCTATTGTTTGCCCCAGGAATATGATACTGCTCCCCTTACTGGAGATCTCTGTGGTTCTGATAAATGACTCTCTGAGATCATACTTTTGAGGCTCTCAAACAGATCTGGCTGCTTCTGTACACATTAAAAACCTCGGAAACATCAGCATTCTGGAAAGATAGAGGTGGGGGTAAGGAATGGGAAAGATGAGGACGAGACAGACATTAAAGCCTCGATGTTTTCCATCTAATCTCCAAAAAAAGTAAATTTAACCAAGCCCTAGACAAGTCATTTCCATTTCCGTACTTTCCTATTGTACATGATGATAATCACCTCAATTCTGTTCCTTTCTTCAAAAGCAACTGGGGCTCTGGGACACAGAAATTTAAGCCAGCCTCTTCAGTTCCTTGCCTCAGATCTCATAATAATAGGGAGGCTACACTGGCCATTTGAAAATCATCAGAGAAGCAGAAAGCCAGTAGTAATCCTTTTAAACCCACACTACCCCTCCATGCCCTGCACCGAATTCTGGCAGAAGTTGGCAAAGACATGTAGCAACTGGCTTCACTACTAAAAGTAAATGAAGTTATGTTTCTTAGAAGTATTACTACCACCACTGAGAAATCGAAGCCATTTTACCATTCATCCCATGGCAGGTATGTGACCTGCTTTGAATGCACCAAATAGCAATTGCATTTTAGCCCTAGAGCCCAATCTTAATGGACTCTGAGAGAGTGACAGAAGTAGGATTATAAACTAGAAGAGAAAGAGCTGTTATTGGTGTTAAACTGTTTCAGGCCCCCAGAAATTGACTTTATTTGACTTTTGTGAATGTATATAAGGTCGCCAATGTTTTGACAAAACCCACATATATGCCACATATATGCCATATGGAAAATGTGCCCACAGTACTCAGGCTGTCTGCTGTTGGTAAATAGAAGCTATGTTATAGCACTTTCTATAGTGTGAGGACTGGCCTGTGGTACTCCAGTGTTAGGACAGTGTGATGTTGGTAGCTGCTGAAATGGAGACATGGGGGGTGTTAGAAATATTTTCTCAGTTGTCATCATGACAAACACCAGCAGAAAAGAACTGGCCCACTTGTGACATAACACGTCTCCTAATGCCTCCTCTTATTTCACTCCCCCCACCAACACCTTTAGTAGCATAGGAAGGAAGGTAGGTCAGACAGATGAATGAATGAATGAATGAATGAATGAATGAATGAATGAATGAATGAATGAAATCAAGAGCATTTAATGGATCCCACCAATTATTTAGTTTTGACTTTTTTCCTTCTTTTCATTATTAACAATAACCAAGCAAATTCCTAAACTTGGAATTAGTTATGCAAATATCCTGTGCTTTCTTTGTTTAAAAGTTGTTAGCAGCTGCTACTAGGACATCAGAATATAAGTAGTATAAGGTGTGTATTATTATACCCAGCTGAACAGCTGCAGCACTTACATATAATTCCATATGTTATACTTAACCCTTACTTCTCTGCAATAATAGTGGTTCTTGTGTTAAGTTTTCATGAACTTCTCTCTAGGAGCCCTTGCCAATAGTTAAAAAGAATGCATGGATAATTTAAAAACCATAGAGAACTAAAAAATCTCATTCTAGGCAATGGCTTCTCAAATCCATTCATCTAAGAGTGGACCAAGATACCAGATTATCTTTTCTCTGTCCTGTCCATTGTCGGGGTGGGGGGAAAGGTGGGGGACATAGAGCTGTAAAATAGGTAAAGTAGTGAAGGAAGAAGAAACAGAGATCCAAATGCAGTAGTCTACATTTTAGATAACTACCACCTAGAAAATAAAGGCACCAATGTCACTCACCAGTCGATAAGCATTTTCATTGTAGAATATACTACAGAAAAAATATTGCACAGACCCTGCACACTTAGAGCTAAGTATCTGATTGGAGGGATATTATTAATATGGAAGAAATTATTTCAGAACATGTAACTCTAATGGCAGTCAGAATTCACAAAAGTGAGAAATGGTTGTAGACCAGCACAGAAAATTTGATTAGGCTTTTGAAGGATAAATTTTGTGTTAGTGTGAAGAAAATAATGACTTAAAGTTATTGCAAGTCAGGCTCAAGTCACCTGATTACCCAATGGCACCAAAAGGCTAGAGCCCACAGTGGACATAAAGAAGTATTTCCTCATATCAGAAATGTGTGCTATTTGGGGCCATTTTGTTACTATGTCCTACCATTATTTGGAAAATAAAGTGAATAGTGAATTCACTATTAAAAAAAGGGGGTTATATTACCTTCTAAAGTAAGAAGGACAAAAGGGAAGGGCTAAGTTATCATTTCCGCTCAATATGCCAGGAAGAAAGAGAAGGTCCATTTTTTGGACACCTGCTAAATGACAAGCCACGTGCTGAGCACTTTTCTTGAGATGCCTAGTTTTTCCCCTCATAACAACCATCCAAGGTAGTTATATGGCTAGGATTTATCTAGGTCAGAATTCCAGTCTCCAAAGCCTAAGCCTCTTCTAGAACCCCACACTGTCTCATCTGGACCACATATTGGTCTATCAACATTTGAGCTGCTTAGTAGAACTAAACAGCAGAGTAAATTAACTGAAGGTACAGTCTAGCCCAGCTTTCATTTGGCCCAGTTGTAGATACTTACAAATGCCAAAAACATAAGTGAACAATTTGCCTAAAACCATACAATAATATTCCCATTAACTCCACTAAGCAATGGAATGTAAGATTCACCATCCACACACACATACGTGCACAGACACACACAGAAGTGCACACGCATGCACCAACACTCTCCACACTCCGCGCACACACCACCACTGCCACCTTCACCACACCACACCATACACATACAAACACACACAATCCTTGGATTCTCACTCTTCTTCTCTCTAGAACAGTTCAGCTCCCCGCACATCATCAAAGGCAATAGCTGATTATCTGGCAGCTGAGGTAGTTTACCCAGAGTCACTCTGAGGGATCTGGTGCCTTAAATATTCACTACTTAATTGGCTCCACAGTCTTGACTCTAACTTTGACTATAAACTGAATAAAGATTGTTTTAGAATTTTATACCCCTGAGTGATAAGTTTCCCTTTCTGCCCTCCTACTTATTCTATGTGGTAGGAGATGGAACTGAGTGTGGCAGGGGAGGGCGGTGCTGATGCTGAGTGAAAATTAAATGACCTAATGAATTACTCTTTGTTAGTAATTTCTAACATCTCTGCCAGGTAATTTCCATAGAAATTTGGATGCCGTATCCAATATAAATGATGTTAAATGTTATACCATAGTAGGCCAGCAGGGTAAAATGTGGGGAATTTGTAATGTGTACTTCAGGTCCTAACATACAGATAGCAACATATTGCCTATGGATAAGCCAACTGTGGGCCTATGCACACAGAAAGCATAAGAGGGGGGAAACATCATTAATCTCTATGTCAAAAGCTTATTTTAAAAAAAAAATCGCTGAGTATTTAAATGATTCATTCCACTGAATGCTAAGTAAGAGGAAATCAACCCACTTTCTTATGGTCTTTGCTTCTGATTTACATCACAGGCTGTAAGTTTCAAGCCCTCCAGACTCTGACTGAGGCTATTCCTGGCATTTGCTCATCTCATGGGTAATGTGATACAATTTGGACAGTGGTTGTTTACAACTGGCCCTTTGTGACTAGCTACAAGAGAGATGATGGACTGAGATCACTAAAATGGGCAATCAGCAGGCTGCAGGTATAAAGCAATACGGCCTCTTTGTTGGTTTGAATGCCCACATTGAAACAGGATGATTTCACCTGGTGCAGCAACCCCCAAAAGATATCATCTCCACCTCCCTGCTCATGCTCGCTCAAGTGCCTATAAATGGGATTAGACCGGAATGGGCCACCACAGAAAGGCATGACCACAAAGAATTTACAGATTTAAATAGGCAAAATGTTATGAGAAGCAAGTAAACTGATACTATGTGATGATAAGCACTGTCCTCCTAGGCCTTATACTCTGGTTGGGGAAACATGACCCTCTCACATGAAACAACTATAGAACAATGCAAGAAAACCTAAAAACAAGTGCTGGACTGTGTGGCAATAGACTATATGCTGTTAGAGAGATGTAGGGACAGCTATAATTAGTAGATAAGATTCGAGGTAAGTTCTGCTTTTAAAATGGAGAGATCCTCAGGAAAGAGGCCAAAGACTAGCTTGGGCTGGACCAAGTGAGGACAATAAATGGAGACTTATTTTTTAGAGGGGGGGAGGGGCAGAGAGGAAGGGAGACAGAGAATCTCAAGCAGGCTGCACAATCAGTGGACCTGGAGATCATGATCTGAGCAGAAATCAAGAGTTGGATGCTTAACCAAATGAGCCCCCCAGGTGCCCCAGAGACTTTATTTTTATTCATTCCATTCATTCAACAAATAAATGAGCAACCACTACATTCCAGGCAGTCTGCAAGGTGCTGAGTGTACTGTAGGAGCATAACATAGAAACCTAGCGGAAACAATGAAGGAAATGAAAGAAAAAAGTAAACGAAGTAAAGAAATGATATACGGAAAACACTCCTTCAGCAGAAGAAATAGGTATGCCCACTCTATAAAAAAATTGCTATTGAAAAGAACATTTGTCCTAGTCGTAACAAGCAATAGCACAACAAACCAAGGTGGAACATTCCTCCTTCGTGCCTTATGTTTTTTTATTCCACATTTAGTGGACTCTTTATTTCTAACATTATTTACTAAGTAAACAATCACGCAGCACTTGAATTCAAATCTTTTACCTAAATTTCATGCATTTCTGAGATAAAAATGTTTTCAGGAGTTCAAAATGGCAAAAAATATGAAGTGTTTTTTTATGGTTTTATGGTGTAGTGGAAAGAGTTCAAGAATGCGAGTCAAAAGTCTAGCTTCAAATGCCATTCCTACCACTTATTAGTTATGATCTTAGGCAAATTACTAATTATTTCTGAAGTTCAGCTTCCTCATCTGTAAAAAGATCCAAACAACAGAGCTATTGTGAGACCCAAATAAGATATTGTGGATCTATGTACCATTATGCCAGTAGTAACTCTAATTATTGTCTGTGTAATAAAGAATATGTACATTATGCTAGATCACGTTTTGGGGTTTTTTAGTTTTTGCTTTAGATCTCTTTCATGGCCCAGCACAATGCCTGGCACTTGGTAGATAATAAATGTTCGTTGAAAGAAAAAATAAAAAGATAATGCTTCTGACCATCTTAACAGAAGCTGTGCTCTGAATTCTTTTTCTAGGAGTGCTTAAGAATATTACAGTTGGTTGAGCAAGGTTTGCACAATATAGCCTTAGAGTAGTTTTTGTTTTCTACCTCTCTGCAGCAAACCAACTGGCCCTTACTGGAATCGAACCCACACCCATTTCAGACTACAGTTTGTTCTAACCAAAAAAAAAAAAAACACACACACACACACACAAAAAAACCCTTGATTCAGCCTAGATGACAGAGAAAAAGACGAGAATGTGTGCTGAGCCCAGTCCTATAGGCTAAGATGTGTGCAGGTTAAGAGGCCCATTTTCTAAATGATACATGGATCTAAGAGAATGGAGAGGCATGATTTGTGTCCCTTTTAAGGAAAACAGATATAATGAGCTCACACTTTCAGCTTCCACTCATCCAAACAGTGAGTTAGAGAATCACAGAACAGTGCTTCTTTCTAGAATCCCTCGTTACCAGACTTTCAGACATATCGTACCCTTCACTTTCCTAGATTTTCACCTCTGTGTAATGCATACAGACATATGGGTAAATCAACAACCCTCAAGGAAGCTATAACCACCCAGCATGTACATTTTGCAGCTCCTTCAACTTGCTTCCCATCCTGCCTATCCCCTTGTACAAATCAGGTTTGAATGCCCGAGCTTGTCACCTGGTATACAAAAATGCAGTCTAACACTGTATTTATTAGCAACCCATTTCCCTTATGTTTAATTTATTGTTACATTTTTTAAATGTACAAACAGTTATACCAGTTTTATACACAAAACCACAGGTACCGTTTTGTAGCTGTCAAAATTCCAGCAGCCTGTGGAGAGAGACAGTTGAATAGATGTCCTATGCTGCCATCTAGTGCTTTTGTTAAGACACGGGCTTGTTCATGTTTCTGGAAATGAAGAAACAAAGGCATCTCAAGGCGCCCAAATTCTGGAACAGCTACTGATATGCATTATTAAACAGATGCATTTATGACACTTGGATCATATTCCCTGGAACCAAGCAACTTAACTTGTTTTCACACAACGGCAGCTTACATCCCTGCTCTTGCCTGGCAAAGCTCTGGCCTTCTACCCTGGAGGCACCTGGTTTAAATCCAAACTGACTGGGCAACAAAATGTCCCTCTGAGCCTCTTTCTACAGCTCCCATCTGGCTGAGGTTCTGTTGGCATGCCTCATCTTCCAGGAGGGATGATTTGATCTGAATGCCTTGTCTATTACTTCAGTTTTGGGAGAAGGTACAAAGGAGTCAGACAGCTTTTTTTTTTTTTTTAAATCATTATCTTAAAAATTGACTAAAACAGCAGCCATTTTCTTTTCAGTGGCCAAAAGTAATGCTTCTGAATTTTCTTTTGCTCCTCAGCTCACATGATTTGTATCATTAGTTAGATCCTAGATCTGCTTTTGACTCCCTCCCTTTATCTATTCCTGGATTTCAAAAATATCTTTCTTCTCCTCAATCAATCATCACGTCTCTCTATTGCACACATGCTATGCTAAAAGCACTGTATCAGGCACTGGTTGATGGGTGGATAAATAAAAAGAAAATAACCTTTCCATCTGTGTCTCTGATCGCTTCCTGCCTCTGGCCTCTAAGAGACTTTATCTTCCCTCTCTTTCTAGATTCTTTCACCCTTTCTTCTCTACTTTCTTTTTCTTGTCCTTTGACTGTATACAAGCCTCTCTTCTGGTTAAAATAAATATGGGGCTTCACTTGATTCTGCTGTACTTTCAGGCTACCAGAAAATGTCTACTTTCTGTGTTTGTATCTCTTCAAGCTTTTTCTTTTTTTTTTTTTTTAAATATCAGTGACCTGAAGAATTTGATGACCCACTAATCCATTGTTCAAATATGGAGCCCACTGCCTGGCAAATTAGGGAGCACCCTTCCGAAAAGGTGGAGTGAATGTCTGTTAAGGCTACAGATCCTGAAAGTGATTCCTGAAATAAAGAGGAAGTCACAGTAGATGATGTCTATATTCCTTCCAACTTTGATTCTGTCCTTTTCAAACTGAGTTCTGCTATAATCTTCCCGTTTCTGCCAGCTACTCCTTACTTGACACCATCTGTAAACTCACTACTTTCTAAAAAGGAAGTTAGCCTCTCCAGAAGGTCAAAGGGTCAAATTCTGTTCCCCCTTCGTGAATTCACTACTTCATCAGGGCACCCTGACTGTGCCCCTTCCCTGAAGCATTCTTCTCTCTACTTTGCTCATTATGTTTTTCAAATACTAAATTGTGTTTAATTTTTCACGGATTTCTTGTTTTCCTTTACGGAGACTTTATCAAACATATATGTTTGTGACTTTAAAAATGTATTTACCTACTCCCACTGTATCCTTACACAATGTTTCATGATCCTGATGGTGATGATGACAGTAACCGATGCCAATTTGCTCAGGAGTTTGGCTCCTGCTTCTTCAAAGATAGCTCCCAAATCCTCCATTTCCACCATGATTTTTCAGCCTCTCTCAATATCAATATCACCACTTACATTTGCAACAGAATAGTTCTTGGTTGTCCCATCGACACTGTGACAAGTGAACTCTGGGCTCTGACTCTTGCCCCCAAAGAGACAGGCTTCCCAAGCATGTCCATTGCTATCAATGGCAACAATATGCTATATCTTCAACTCACCTTAGTACCTTGGATTTATTTTGGATTTATCCTTCTTTTATCCCCAATATTTAATCTCTTCCCAGTCTTGCAAATTTCTTCTTGATTTATTTCACATATGCATCTTCATTTTCATTTCTGTCGCCTTTGCAAATGGACTTCAGTACCTTATAGCTGAGTTGTAGAGTAACTTCAGGGAAGCTCCTCTGGCTTCTAATTCCACTCCCGTACCAGTTTATTTCACAAAAAAGCTTGGGTAGTCTTTCAATCACTTTGCTATTATGGAAGACACCTGTTAAAAACTCATAATAGATTCTTATTGCCTCTCAATACCACACCAAATTTCTGTAGCTTCACATACTCAAGGCGCTTTCCCACTTTTTCTGAACACGTTCCCTGAACACATGTCCCCAGTTCCAGCCAAACTCATCTCTTTGGCATCACCTATCCAGGATTATCTTGCACACAGCAGTCTTTCCCCCACTGAAGGCCTCATTCACTTCTTCAAAAAAACTAGGTGTTATTAACCTCTCAAAATACACTTGCCTCCTGATAGCAATCTAAGGTGATTACACCTGTCTCTAATTTCTATCCTGAGATCCTTCCTCAAGTGGTCTCACTTTAAGGGAAATATAGATGCTCACAGAAAGCTGGACAACAGGCTATGGCCTGATGTGGTTCATCACCACAGTGGCTGGTCCCTGCTTTCTGATATAGATGCATGATGTTAGGCCTCAGCAGGAATGCTGCATGATGTCTGCTTAGTGTGGTCTGTTACAGATGCTGGACACTCACATTGCTTTCAGATTGAGAGTTTATTGGAATAGGCCCACATCATGCCCTAGATGAGTAATGAAGATCAAGTAAGAGGGCAACCCAATAACTTTTGACACTGTGATTTGATGCACCCACTTTAACATAATCATTTTGATGTAGCTGTTTTGACATTAAAAATGGCACTTTCAATGTATAAAATCACTGTTTTCTTTGTTGTGTCATTACTAATTGACATGTGAAACCAACATCCCTGACTCTTACTACACCTTTATCTCTCACCATGATGCATATTTTAAAACACTAAAAGCCAGAAGTTAAAATATTATGTTAAAGCCAGGATTCCATGTTGAAAATTCCTGGCATGTACCAAAGCAGCTGGGTCCCAGGGTCATGATGCAACAGGCCTCGGAGCTGAGCTGGTGATGTGGTAAAAGAGCTGACAACAGAGCTCCAAGGGGAAGACATTAGCATATTTATGGGTCTCAAGCTTCTACCACAAACATCCTAAGGAGCCCATAGCCAGTAGGTGTGGTTCCCTATGAAGAAGTCGTGAGAGGTAGACTTGTAAGTTACTGGTCCCAGTAGGTGTGGCTCCCTATGAAGAAGTCGGGAGAGGTAGACTTGTAAGTTACTGGTCCCTCTGGCAGGGAGTGTTCTTCATGAGCATAAAATGGATGGGCAATTGGGCCCCTAAACAAGAGTTTAAGTTGGCTAACGCTCCTGTATCTATCATAGACCAAAGCTGGGGATAAATGTTTATTACTCCTTTCCTGCAGAGCTAAAAGCAAAGTTGTACTGGGAGAGAGGGTGGCTTAGAGAGTCCTAACAGTATGATCTTCAGTTTTATCAAGAGTG
>NC_048237.1:8525665-8696377 GCF_002007445.2 Ailuropoda melanoleuca
AAATGTATTTACCTACTCCCACTGTATCCTTACACAATGTTTCATGATCCTGATGGTGATGATGACAGTAATCGATGCCAATTTGCTCAGGAGTTTGGCTCCTGCTTCTTCAAAGATAGCTCCCAAATCCTCCATTTCCACCATGATTTTTCAGCCTCTCTCAATATCAATATCACCACTTACATTTGCAACAGAATAGTTCTTGGTTGTCCCATCGACACTGTGACAAGTGAACTCTGGGCTCTGACTCTTGCCCCCAAAGAGACAGGCTTCCCAAGCATGTCCATTGCTATCAATGGCAACAATATGCTATATCTTCAACTCACCTTAGTACCTTGGATTTATTTTGGATTTATCCTTCTTTTATCCCCAATATTTAATCTCTTCCCAGTCTTGCAAATTTCTTCTTGATTTATTTCACATATGCATCTTCATTTTCATTTCTGTCGCCTTTGCAAATGGACTTCAGTACCTTATAGCTGAGTTGTAGAGTAACTTCAGGGAAGCTCCTCTGGCTTCTAATTCCACTCCCGTACCAGTTTATTTCACAAAAAAGCTTGGGTAGTCTTTCAATCACTTTGCTATTATGGAAGACACCTGTTAAAAACTCATAATAGATTCTTATTGCCTCTCAATACCACACCAAATTTCTGTAGCTTCACATACTCAAGGCGCTTTCCCACTTTTTCTGAACACGTTCCCTGAACACATGTCCCCAGTTCCAGCCAAACTCATCTCTTTGGCATCACCTATCCAGGATTATCCTTGCACACAGCAGTCTTTCCCCCACTGAAGGCCTCATTCACTTCTTCAAAAAAACTAGGTGTTATTAACCTCTCAAAATACACTTGCCTCCTGATAGCAATCTAAGGTGATTACACCTGTCTCTAATTTCTATCCTGAGATCCTTCCTCAAGTGGTCTCACTTTAAGGGAAATATAGATGCTCACAGAAAGCTGGACAACAGGCTATGGCCTGATGTGGTTCATCACCACAGTGGCTGGTCCCTGCTTTCTGATATAGATGCATGATGTTAGGCCTCAGCAGGAATGCTGCATGATGTCTGCTTAGTGTGGTCTGTTACAGATGCTGGACACTCACATTGCTTTCAGATTGAGAGTTTATTGGAATAGGCCCACATCATGCCCTAGATGAGTAATGAAGATCAAGTAAGAGGGCAACCCAATAACTTTTGACACTGTGATTTGATGCACCCACTTTAACATAATCATTTTGATGTAGCTGTTTTGACATTAAAAATGGCACTTTCAATGTATAAAATCACTGTTTTCTTTGTTGTGTCATTACTAATTGACATGTGAAACCAACATCCCTGACTCTTACTACACCTTTATCTCTCACCATGATGCATATTTTAAAACACTAAAAGCCAGAAGTTAAAATATTATGTTAAAGCCAGGATTCCATGTTGAAAATTCCTGGCATGTACCAAAGCAGCTGGGTCCCAGGGTCATGATGCAACAGGCCTCGGAGCTGAGCTGGTGATGTGGTAAAAGAGCTGACAACAGAGCTCCAAGGGGAAGACATTAGCATATTTATGGGTCTCAAGCTGGTACCACAAACATCCTAAGGAGCCCATAGCCAGTAGGTGTGGTTCCCTATGAAGAAGTCCTGAGAGGTAGACTTGTAAGTTACTGGTCCCAGTAGGTGTGGCTCCCTATGAAGAAGTCGGGAGAGGTAGACTTGTAAGTTACTGGTCCCTCTGGCAGGGAGTGTTCTTCATGAGCATAAAATGGATGGGCAATTGGGCCCCTAAACAAGAGTTTAAGTTGGCTAACGCTCCTGTATCTATCATAGACCAAAGCTGGGGATAAATGTTTATTACTCCTTTCCTGCAGAGCTAAAAGCAAAGTTGTACTGGGAGAGAGGGTGGCTTAGAGAGTCCTAACAGTATGATCTTCAGTTTTATCAAGAGTGGCTTATATTTCTTCAAAGGAAGATTCCTTACAGACAGCTAGTTTACGTTTCACCTTACGGTATTCCATCATTTCCGAATCTAGTGTGGGATTCTGCACCCCAGAATTGCTTAGCATTAACCGTTCAAATGAGTGGCTTGGCCCTGGCAATTCAAAAAAAGTTGCTGTAGTTTAAAGAGATAGATCTCCTTTCTCTCTGACAGAAAAGTTAATGTATATGGGTAAGGAGGGAAATGTGTGTGGCAAAAGTATCGTTTTCTTGTTCATTTGTTTACTTGCGTATTGTCTACCTCCCTACATCCCACCCCACACTAGAATGTATGCTCCCTGAGAGCCGGAACATTGCTTATATTCACTGATGTTGCCCCATGCTTTGCATAGTGATTGGCACATAGTAGATATTCAGTAAATATTTATTAAAGAAATAATTACTTTTTTCATTAGGAAAATAGAGCCCCTTTGGACTAACAGTTCCAAAAAGGAGTTGTTTGGTCTGTTCCAAAACAGCTTTGTGATTAGCTATGTTTTTCTCTGGGCCTTTTTCTGCTCAGAATCCCTGCCAGGGAAGAAATGCTAAAACTCCCATCTTT
The DNA here is from genome assembly GCF_002007445.2 of Ailuropoda melanoleuca. Lineage (NCBI taxonomy): Eukaryota > Metazoa > Chordata > Mammalia > Carnivora > Ursidae > Ailuropoda > Ailuropoda melanoleuca. The sequence continues at coordinate 8,528,193 of NC_048237.1, forward strand.
TAAATATGTAGATCCCTGACATTTGGTTGCTTCATGAATTTTACATTGCATAATGACAAGTGTTTAATTTTATAAACTGCTCCTGTAATAGATCATTTTCAAGGAGAGGCATAATCTGGAAATGCAGTGTAAAGTGCTGTTGCCGAATTAGACAAATGTCTTCCCTCAGCCAGCGATCCTTTCTGTAGTAAATGTTTTCAAGCACTGACGGATTGGAAGCCATGGAAATAGTCTCAACACCCAGCTGGCTGACTGAGTCAGAAATGAGATGGTCCATGGATCCTTCTCTCTTCCAGGCTGGTGTGTACCAACCCTCAGAATATCTCTGGAGTGAAGGAAACACAAACAATTGACTTGTTTCCTGAGGCCCAAATGGTCCTAAGTAGGCTTGATTTTTAATTCTTTCTCCATTACCACAAAAATGGAAGTCAGAGAAGTAAGGGAAAGAAATCATTATTTCTGGGTTCTTAAAAAGGGAGGTTAATGCCTTATGGTCTACCTTAAGTATCTATGTAATGCATCAGGCCTCTAGATCAGTTCATGTTGGTTTGAGGTTATAATTAGAAGAGAAGCCACACTCATATATCACGTTATGTATAATTCATGCTTCATGCCCCACATTTCTATCATTGTTTGGTCTCAGGAAACTCACTGACTCTCCTGTTCCTTGGTTTCCTTGTCCAAAAAATATGTACAATAAGGTTCCCTTTTTAACAAGATTCTGATTAAGAAAATGGAGACTAGTCTTCAAAAATGAACGGTTGTAAAAGCTATAGGTGGAAAGAAATGAGACAATTTCATAAATTATATACAAAGATTATTCATTACAAATATTTCAAGCAAGATCATCCTTATTGTGAAGGTACTGTATAAATTCAGTAAAAACATTGAAGAGAAAATTTATTGTGTCAACAGTTAAGGATACAAATTCATAAGCAACATGGGCCCAGTTTATCTAATGTGGTTTTTCAAAAAAAAAAAAAAGAGTTGTACCAAAAGAGATTACAGTCAGCTACCCATGGTCAATCCTCAGGGAGTTCTGTCAGTCAACAAGGCAGCCCCATGAGGCAGACAGAACAGTGGACAGATATCAGGAACCCTGCATCTAGATAACTTTCATGGAGTGACTATTGTATCTCAGGCATTAGATAAGTTTTATAAAAGCTAAGAACCTTGTCCAAGGTCACAGAGCTGGGATTCAAATGCAGAAGTCAATTCTAGTGCCATACTCTTAACCATTATACCACACCACCTCCCAGTAAAATGATTTCTGGCAAGTCACACTCAGCCCATACCTAAGTTTAGGTTGAACTACATAATCTCTAAAGTCTTTTCCAGATAAAACAGTCAATTGGGCAAGCTATTCTGTTTCTTTGACAGAATATATCAGTATATCCTTCTTTCACAGAATACACATGCACACGCACGCGTGCACGCACACACAAACACACACCCTTCCATCTTTCCAGCTCTGTCCTCCTCTCCAGTTGAGAGCCCATTTTCACCACCCCAGGGCTTTACACAGGACTAAGTGCTCCATAAATGGAATTGACCAGTAACACTTTGGATTCCTGCTTTTTAATACTTTACTGATTGTGTCAACAGAAAACTCATGCTATCCAGGCTTTACTGATCTTCATTACTTTCAAGCAATCCTTCTCTTGTTTTGTTGATTCCCTGCCCCAATACCCATAGCAGCTCTTCCAGATATTATTTACTCTCTAGTACCGAACCCCATTTATAATCCCCTTCCCCACACCTCTCACCTCTAGAAGACAAACTTCCAACTTTTCTGAGATTGGTGTTCCCAGAACCCCTATTCTTCATCTGACAGAATTTCTTTAAATTTTCACTATTTTTTCTCCCCTTTCTGCCTATTTAAAGGGATGAAGTATCTCTTTTGTCTTTTTAGAAACACTTCCTCTGCCTGCTCCGTCTTATGGAAACTTGATCTATAACTTCTCCTTTCTCTGATGTTTTCCATCTCTTAATATTCTCCCTATATGTGTAGGAATATACTCAAGTCAGGGGGCTGGAGTAGGCCTGGACATGAATTAACATGACAGACGCTGTGTTAAACACATAATGTTTCATTTAGTCCTCACAGCAACTTCAAATGGTTGATTTTATTGTTGGCATGTTATATGATGGAAAATAATGCTTAAAAACATTAAGTGACTTGGCCAAGGTCATTTAGAAAACAAATGGGTAGTGCCAGGATTTACACCAAGTTTGACTCCACCTTGGATATCCTTTCCACCATATTTCACTTGTTTCTTTAAATAAATAAATAACCCCTTTCCTGAAACCCTGCTGTTTTAAGCTTTCCTTTTGTCTTTCACTGCCAAACCAGTTAAATATGGCAAGTGTTTATTAAATACTACTAATGTGCAAGTGACCAAGCTGTATGCTTCCTCCCAGGAAAGACAAAGGTGAATAGCATTATTCTTATCTGCCAGAAGCTTAACAACCTAATGAGTATGAAATATGCTAATAACAATAAAATGAGGCAGAAAGAAATGCTAAAGTTATCATAATCTTCTGAAAATACAAAGAACAATTAACTCTAACTGAGGAATGGTCACAGCAGAGAATTTCATAAAATACTGGTTTTTTAGTCCCTCTTGAAGCATTCAAGCCACTTCCAATTGACCTGCAATTCTACTTTGGGAATGTGTCTTCTCATTTCTCCCTTTCTGTTCTGTCATTCCCAACCTACACAACCACCATAGTGTCAGTATTTGTCTCATCAACTCCAGACTTTCCCACTCCAATCCAGCCTGGGAAAAAAAACTTCCCAGATGTTCTGCCCTTCATTAAGCCCATCTCAGAAATATTCTTTTGTGGCTCCCTATCGCTCAATGAGGAGGAAAAAAATTCATTAACTTGGTCCTCAACAAACAAAAACCCACCCTGTGGAGTTGTTATAAAAATCAAATGTAATAACATGTGGGGGAAAGATGTGGAAACCATAGAATAGTCTAAAGATGAGCTATTATTAAGGTATATTATTATATACCCTACACTTTGGCCAGTGTCTGTTCCCGGAACCACCCTTAGCCTTATAGCCCATGTCATCCATGTTCCTATAATACCTTTCCTCTTTCTAACTCTAGAATTCTATAATATATATCTCTCAAGTCCTGGCCATCAAAGCTACAGTCTTATGAAAACATTTTCTGACCATTTAATGAAATTTTCTCCTGGGAAAACTGGACAGTAACATGCAAAAGAATGAAACTGGACCACTTTCTTATACCATACACAAAATTAAATTCAAAATGGATGAAAGACATAAATGTGAGACATGACACCATAAAAATCCTAGAAGAGAACACAGATAGTAACTTCCTTGACATCAGCTATACAGCTTTTCTCTAGATAGGTCTCCTGAGGCAAGGGAAACAAAAGCAAAAATAAACTATTGGGACTACATTAAAATAAAAAGCTTCTGCACAGCGAAAGAAACAATCAACAAAATTAAAAGGCAACCTACTGAATGGGAGAAGATATTTGTAAATGATATATCTAATAAAGGGTTAGTATCCAAAAGCTATAAAAAACTTATAAAACTTAACATCCCCCCAAATAAATAATCCAATTAAAAAATGGGCAGAAGACATGAACAGACATTTCTCCAAAGAAGACATTCAGATGGCCAACAGACACATGAAAAGATGTTCATCTACACTTACCATCAGGGAAATGCAAATCAAAATTCACTGAGATATCACCTCACACCTGTCAGGATATAAAATTAACAACACAAGAAACAACAGGTATTGGTGAGGATGTGGAGAAAAAAGAACACTTGTGCACTGATGGTGGGAATGCAAACTGGTGCAGCCACTGTGGAAAACAGTATGGAGGTTCCTCAAAAAAATTAGAAATAGAACTACCCTATGATCCAGGGATCTCACTACTGGTTATTTATCAAAATACAAAAACACTAATATGAAGGGATACACGCACTCCTATGTTTATTGCAGCATTATTTACAATAGCCAAATCATGGAAGTAGCCTAAGTGTTCATCAATTGATAAACGGATAAAGAAGAAGTTATATATATATATACATATATGATGGAATATTAGTCATAAAAAAGAAAGAAAAAAGAAAGAAATCTTGACATTTGCAATGACATGGATAGAGCTAAGAGTATTATGCTAAGTGAAATAAGTCAGTCAGAGAAAGACAAACACATATGATTTCACTCAAATGTGGAATATAAGAAACAAAACAAAGGAAGAGCTGGGGGGGAAGAGAGAGACAAATCAAAAAACAGACTCTTCATTATAGAGAACAAACTCTGATGGTTACTAGAGGGGAAGGGTGGGAGGATGGGTTACATAGGTGATGGGGAGTAAGGAGTGCACTGGTCATGATAAGCACCAGGTAATATATGGAATTGTTGAATCCCTGTACACCAGAAACTAATATAATACTGTATTTAAACTAACTGGAATTAAAATAAAAATTTTAAAAGCCAAAACATTTTTTTAAATAAAAATTTTTAAAAAAGAAAATTTCCTCCAGCTTCTCTGCTCATCCAGAGAGCTTTCCTTCCAACTTTCCCAACACATGTGTTACAGCAAGCCAAGTATTATAGATAGCTGAATATATATCATAGCTTCCCTGTTCACTTGTAAGGCAAAGACCTCTCCACTCACCTTCTAAGGTTCATATGACAGTGTTTTACATAAAGTGGGTTCTCAATTAACCGTTGAATGGAAGACAATACTATGGGAGATTATGTTACTCTGTATTGAAATAATTTTAACCAAAGCGAAGGGAGAAATTTTTTCATCTATCCCTTGCCAGAGTTTAAAGCAGGGCATGAGAATGCAGAAGATGCACACCTATACAAAACACCACAAATGATGCACAGCACCATTGTGGTGATGATATGGGGAGAAGAAAAACCAAAATTGATCCAGCTGCAATCCTGCCTGCCCTTCCAATTCTTACTTTCTACTACCAATGAACCACTGGAAAACCTAAATGACAATCATTAGATTTGACATCTTTCTCCCAGAAATTCAGAATTCAGAAATGGGGGCTATTTTGAAAAACAAAATGAGTAGCTGAAAGTCTTGGCTAAAAGCACATATTTTTATATTACTCTCCCCCAGTTCGCTTTCTCCCTCTGTGCTATTTATCTCAAGTAACTAGAGGACCTGGTTTAAGTGACATCTTGTTATAAACAGTTAAGTAGAATGATGCTGCTAGAAGAAGTCTGGGCCCAAGGAGATCTGGGACCACAGTCAAAACCAAAGGTCTCCTTTGTCTGGTGTAGTCCAGAGAGCTCAGTTTAGTTGGCTTCTCCAATCTGGCTATGACTTAAAAATTAGACAGGAAGCCACAGGATCTCTGAGGGCTGACTCATGTAAACAGGGGACAGTGCCAAAGGCCTCAAGCCAGCCCCAGGTGTGCAGACTACAGACCTGTATTCACCTCTCACTGACCTCTAGTTGGCATGACATTATCTATGGGCTCTGCCATTTACAACCACCACAACTGCATGGTGTTTGGAGAGCAGATGACTCCTCTCCTGGCTGTCACTTGGAATTCACACAAGGAGTGAAAAGTGTGGCTGCTCAGGCTAGGCAGTGAGATCCTCAATTCTAGTCAGACTTTCTAAATTGATCTCAGCTTTTATTACCTTATCATCTTTCAGAAAATTCAAAATGTTTCTTGTATGTCCCAATCCCACTTGCTTTACTTCCTGGGGAAGCTCCAGCAAGTCATTCATATCTATAAAATGTTCTATCTTTTACCTCTGCAGAAGCTGGTAAGAGAGTCACTGGTATGCAGTTCTCTTTTCTGTCCACATTTTTTTAAGTAAAATTCAATCACAAAGATGGACAAAATTTCACACCTGGGAACAGAGTCAGGTTAAAGAAATAAAACTTTTATCTAGGCTCCTTTTTGTTTACCTGGACTGCCTCCCATTTTCTATACTCCCCCAAAAAATCATTCCTAATCAGCTTCTTGCCAGAGCCCTAGTACAGGACAGGAATTAGGAAATGAGCAGTGCCAGAGCAACACTCTGGGCTCTATTTGTCATTTGGTATCATTATTCCTGCCTTCCCAAAAGGGCAACAATTGCATACATCAACTTGCATTGGTAGAAAGGGCTTAACTGTTTGCCAGGATGTAAAGGAGGAAATGGGATCATTTCACTGAATCCAAGATCAGTGGTCCTAAAACTGAGGGACCTGCCAGCTACCTGAGATCCCTGCCCTCTAAAATGTCCTGTCCTACATTGCTGGTCCCTGGATCACTTCTTGCACCTCTGACACTTCTGGGAACCCTGGTGGCAAATGTTTTGCCTAAACTATGAAAAAGAGTCCCTGGAGACAGTATCATGACCATCCAGCTTTCTCTTCCATCAGCCAGTCCACCACTCACTCTTCCAATTTGGGGGCTGTTCCAACCCAATGTGGGCATCTTGTGTCTGGCTCTGCCTCCTCCCTCCTGCCTGAGGATTCCCTTCCATATGGACACCTGAGCCATATGCCATAAAAACCAGGCAGTCCTGAGCTTCCTGTGATCTCTTCATTGGGGTATTTATGGAGTTGGAATTCACTTCACATATCCTATTACATTCCTTAAGAATTTTGGTATCCAACATGAAAAAGGGAGAAGACTAGAATTTCCAGCTGGGCTCAAAGCACCTCTTCCTCTTAGAAACCCGAGTAGAATATCCCGCTGCAATGTCGAAATCCCCAGGTCCCCAGAGATGCAGGCTGGGAATGCCATACTGCCTGGCAGCACTGACTGAGGGCACTCTGCCTTGGCTGTATGTGAAATAATCCAGGCACTCCTGGGGTCTTGTAGAATGCTTTTCCTTGTTATTTATTTGCTTGTTTATATCTACTGCTCCCTATTTTGCAAAGATATGAGATAGACTCAAAAATACATATAGTAAATCATGGTAAAATAATAAGAGGTGGGGAAAAAAAAAACAGAGAGAGAGAGTAGAAAAATAAAGCCAGGAGAAAGATTAGCACAGAGAAATGTAGGCTATAAAGTTTGCACAGCTCCTAGAAGTGGGTTACAAATTTGGCTGTGAGCTTGTGAGCAGCCAAAGAAAAATATGATATGATTGGTAGTGTCTATGATATAAAAATAACACAGTTGCTATAAAGAAGCCAAGCCTTTCCCAGTACTGAGACCAGAGAGAAACGTTTCTCTCAGATCCACAAAAAGAGAACATTGTGTGATACCATGGACTTTGTAGTAACACTCCTGTGACAAACAGAACAACTTTCAAGTGACCTTGTCTTCCAACTTCCCTTAATCTAGAGGATGACACAACAGTAAAGCACAGTTCAATTAAAGTACCTGTGCAGGGGCGCCTGGGTGGCTTAGCTGGTTAAGCATCTGCCTTCAGCTCAGGTCGTGATCCCAGGATCTTAGGATCCAGCCTGCCTTGGGCTCCCTGCTCTCTCTGCCTCTCTCTGCCTCTGCCCCTCCCCCTGCTTGTGCTCTCTCTCTCTCAAATAAATAAGTAAAATATTTTTAAAAGCCCCTGTTCAAAATCATTCTTTAATATTAAAGATAAAGTACTAAATAAAATTCAGGAAAAAGTAATTTCCTGAGAAAGTAAAATAAAATGCTTAAACTACCCAGATCTCTTGTGGTCTGAAATGATCTTAAGGGTAAATATTTAAATATCTGGAGAAAAAAGCCATCTGGAAATCCTTCAGGCCATTCTATGAGACAACTATTTCTTTCAGCTGAGAGTTTAGTAAGAATTGGGCAATAGAAAACTTGAGATTATGATTTCAGCAAGAATCTGAAAAGCCAATAGTTGCTAATTAAGAATAGAGCCATAAATTTTGGCTATCAACTAAGCAGGAGGAAGGATCAAGTCACCATATTAAGGAAGGCAAAGGAGGAGAAGCAGTTAGAAGAGGGGGAGGAGTAGGAAAAGGAGGAAAGGACTCTTTCCTAGGGTATAGGGTATGTGGTAGACTAGATGGTCATAAGAAAGTGAGCCAAGTAAGAACAGAGCTGAGACCCAAATAACCATGAATTAAATGGGCTCCTTAGATCCAAAATCCTTGATTAATTCCAATTCCAACCAAGAAGATAATACTTCTCATTTTCTATGGCTATGTTTTACGAATGACTGTATTTTAATTATAGGCAAGATGCTATTTCAGGACATTTAAGGAAAGATATCTATAGCTCTTACAACTATTCAAGGAAACTTCAAAGTATTTTAGGTTCCTTTAGTATGAAAGTTTTGAAGGTGCTATGTAAATGTAGGTTATTATTACAATTTAATGACATTCCCCTCAAGCAAAAACTGCTAAAATCTACAAAATGCAGAAAGAAGCACACACACACTTCTTACTGTTTGGGGGCAATTAATTAACAAGCACATAAACAATTTACTCAGTCACAGGAAGACAGAGTAATACTATTAAACATGTGGGCCTAGAAATCCAATTCTAGTAGTTATCTTATCTATCCCATTGCAGGGGAGAAAATCCAGAACTGGACCCCCTTCTCCACCCAAGGATCCTCCACAGACAGACACACATACACACACCACACCCCTAAGGACACAATGCAGACTCTTTAGGAACTGATACTTCCCTCTAGGTCAGCTATGAATAAAGTCCATGTAAAAACATGAATTCAAGCACACTGGCTACTATCCACCATCCCTCCTAATGGTGCAAAAGGAGGGCAGACCACAAATATAATAACGAAACAAATTTCAACTTGTGTTTAACTTTGGAATGCAGGAGTTTTAGAGTTGAGAACTGTTTTATCCTAGACACAGCATGTAACTGGGGAAGACAAACTGGAATTAACCAGCCTTAAATGAACCATTTGCCACAGTTAATCTACACAGCAGATAATCAACCTTGGTAGAAAATGGAGAGCCGCCTCTGTTTAAAAAACCATGCAGTTATACAAAGACCTGCAATCATATAGGTATAAATGGAAGTCAGTTACATAGAGCTCCATTTGAATTTGTCTCTAAAAATGTAATGTCTTTCTCCAAATCTAGTTTTTCAAATGTGTTCATCACTGGTAACTTTTTCTCCCTCTATTTTGAATGGGTCTATAATAACTGGAACTGGTTTAGTGGTCACCGCATTAATCCAAGAATTAGAAACGAAAAGAATGATTCATTTCCCATTCTACAATTTTAAATACAAATTAACAACAACAAAAAAGGCTCCTCTAAATCTTCCTTATGGATTTCGATGGTTCAGAAATATGCAGAGCACTTGAAAGCAATAAAAGAAATAACCTAAGAAAATTAAGCAAAATGAATTTGCAATTAGTTTGTGAAATTGCGATAAATGCATTTTGAAAGCAAAGAGTAAAATGTAACTTTGTTCAGTATAATTTGAAATTGCCTTTTGTGCTTAATATAGTTCACTTATAATTAGATGAAGATTTTGTTCTGGTTTGAAACATTCAAAGTTCCATCTTGAGATTGCTATGTACTATGTACACAGAACTTTTCAGCAAGAAAGTCTGCTGCTGCTGCTGCCGCATTTGCTTTGACAGCCTTTATCCTAGTTTTATAGAAATGAAAGAGTGAAAGAACACAGCTGGTTTGAACAATGGAGCATGTTCAACATTAGGCCAAACACTTTAGATATTGCAAAATATTGCAGGCTATATTTATAGCTCTTAGCAGGTTTTTGAAATTCATGCTGATACTGCCTTACTCCTGCTTATTGGACCAAATTGCCATTTAATGATTAAATTATCTTTTGGTTAAAAAAAATCGCTTTCAAAGGCAATGACACTTAGACTAACCTCTTGGCATTATCCAAACAGAGATGACTTGAAATGCTTTCTAAAGTATTTCAAGATGTCTTAAAAATTAAAGATCATTCTGGTTATCAAGAGAGTTTAAAAGACTTTTATGTTGATATGCCTTATTTTTTCCCTAAAGAAAAGGAATATCTTGCTTCTGATAACTTCCCTCCCAGTCATGAAATTGTGCACTGACTCATATGCCAGCACCTTCCAGAAAACTGCCCAAGGGAAATCAGGGAACAGGCCTTCAGGTAATTGCCTATTGCCTATTTAAACTATCTTTTTCTGTGGCAGTTGTTTTTAATAGAATTCTCTTGTTTTTTAATAGAATTCTGTGACTTGGGAAGTGCTAGCAGGGGCTCATATTCTTTCACATTAATAACATAAGAAGCAGTAAAAAGAAATGGGCAGTGGTTATAAGTTTAGTGACCATAAGCTGATCCAGGCAAAGTTTTGGAGGACAATGGGATTTCTACAGGTTTTTCAAGTGTCTACAAGTTTCAAGGGCTAGTGCCAATGCTATCCTACCCTTCCATTTCAGAGTGAATGCCACCTAAATTCCCACAGTATCTGTTTGTTTAACACACTGTCATCTATCACCATTGCTATTAGTGAGATGTTTGAACGTGAATGCTTTGCTTCCTAATCTAATAAGAATAATCATAATACTGACCATTTAATGAATACATACCATGTGCCAAACAATATACTATATATTTTATTCTTTAAGATAGTGGTTAAAAGCAAGACTGTTTCAGTTATGTATTGATGCATAACAAACCACCCCAAAACTAAGTCACTTGTTATTTCTCACAGTTCTGAGGGTCGGTTGGGCAATTCTTCTGCTGGTCTTGGAGGGGGTCACTCAGGTGGCTACGCTCATCTGACAGCTTAATTGGGGCTAGCCGGTCCAAAACAGTCTCATTTACAAGTAGTGAAACTGGTTGGTTGTCAGTTGAGGAAGCTCAGTTTCCCTCTACATGGCCCCTCATTCTCCAGTGAGCTAGACTGGATTTCTTCACAGCGTGGTAGTCTCAAGGTTCCAAGAACACAAGAATAGAAGCTGCATAGTCTATTAAGACCTAGGCTCCAGAACTCACACAATGTCACATCTACCATATGGCCAGTACAGATCCAAGGAGACAAAGAAAGACTCTCTCTTGGGAGTAGCAACAACTTCATTTGCAAAGGTACACGGACACAGGGATTCACTGGGGGCCATCATAATGATCTACCACATTATCGGACAAATCTTCCCTCTGCAACTTTCCACATGTGTGGAAATGAATTATCTTGTGAGTTTACATGATCCACCAAGGTAAAAAATATTTACTGAATCTCATTTTTGCTGTTTTATTTCTATGAAGACTTTGAGACCCATGTCCTCTGCCTTTTATTTCCCACAGCCTTTGGTATATAGAAGGTTCTCACAACTATTCTTTTCTGATGCTTTGAGAAACAGTTACTTTCACCCATAGCATTTTGAGTTCTTTCTCCATAATTCTTAACTGGAGCAGAGTCATTTGAGTACTTGTCTAACTCCCACTCTTCCCATTAGCAAATAAAGCATGTGGAGGGCAGGGGCTATGTCTTTTTCATTCCAGAATCCTCCACCATAACTGGCAAGGTAACAGATTCAGAGGAAGCATTTAGTAAATGTTTGCTGAGTGGGTTTTTTTTCTTTGCCTACTGAAAGTGTTCATAAAAGTAATTCTTTTGTAAAAAAAAACAAACCAGAATATAAGTAGAGATCCAGGAGCAGAAGGTGAATAAAATATAAATTTCTCAGATGTACATAGTAGGATTTTGTGTATACTGAGGTATTTCTTACCAACATGCAACAAGGCAGGTAGCTAAAAAGAGAATTATTTCTTTGGGAATTCTACTGAATTTTAATAATCAGAATCACAAATTTTGATTATTGATTGTGTTTTACTTTTCATTTATGTAAATTTTGTCTCTCTTCCTGATCTGCCATATCTTCAGGAGCCAGAGTATTTCTCATGACACATATATTATACTTGACATGTGGAACACATTAAGTGGTATTTGATGAAGGAAGGAGATATATGTGACAAAGTCTAGGAAATCTTGCTTCTCTTATTCTGCATAAAAATTACAACAATATATCAGAATGTTGATATATTAGGACATGGTTCTAGACTATAGTCTGTGAAGATTGAGAGAAGGAAGACTGGAAACATGCATATTTATGAGTCTTCAGCTCTACAGTTTATTGAAAAAATTAACAGTAGTTTTTAAACCTAATTCAGTCCATACTTATTCCAAAACTAAGGTCTTGGAAATATATCAGAGTTTAATGATCAATATCGATGCTATTGTTCGCATAAAAGCATTATTATATCATTCACTCACTGATTGAGGGAATAGCTTAAATTATTTTCCTGGTTTCATTTAACCAGGGCAAAATGTGCACAGCATTTCTGTATATCTTATGCACAAAGCATAATAGTTTAGCAATCTTAAAAACCACGAAATAGAAGCATATTTTCAAAAGTGAATGTATTTTTCTAAGAATTAAAAAAAATCCCCATGATAATCCAAAAAATAGAGCTCAATACCACTGTCTTAAAAGGAAAGAGCTCAAAATAAAGAATAGATTCACACTAATACTAACATGACTTTACAAATGTCATTCTTTTACCTCAACTGTTTCTCAGCCATTCGCTGCCTTCAAGTCTCAGATTAAATAACACCTTCTCTGTTAAATATGATTTGACTTTTACTCTGCACTCAAAAATAACTCAGCATTTCTTTGATGATCCCATATCATGTTTTATATACTTTTATTAAAGAACTTCATTAATTAATTTATCCATTTATTCAACAAGCACAAAGGGGCTCACTATTCATCAGGCATCACGCTTAGCATCAGGAATACAGAAAGAAGCATGACGCTAGCTCATTCAATGGTGGTGTAATTGTTTCTCCCTCTCTCCCATCATATAGGTCCCCTGAGGTATGAAGTGTTTGTTTAATGAGTTGAGCAAGCCAAGGGCAACAGGTGACAAGAGGCCCAGTATTGTGAAGCCCCCAGCTGTGACAATAAGGCCTCCATTTTCTCTTGTTGGGTTCCACTTTCTCCCTCTGCTCCAAAGTCAACATTTCCCCTCCTGCCTCTCCTACTCTCTTGCAACCATTCTGCTATACTTTCATCCACCATGCATAAAATTGAGACCATCATTTTCCCTACCCAAACATCCACCATCTCCTCAGTTTTTCAAGACAGAAATATAAGGGTCATCATCAACTTCCCTCTTTTCCTGATCTTCCACATGTACAAAACAACTAAAAACTTGAAAGCTATTGATAGCCTTTTATCACCTTTCCTAATAAGGTACTGAGAGGGCGAAGCCTTTCTTATAGCATGTAAGACTCTTTGTGAGCTGGCCTTCCTTTTTGCTGAGCTCTCTAAACTCACTTCTGCTCACTCCGTCTGCACAAGAACACAGACTAAGGGGACCAAAGGGACCCTTAGGGGAAAAAAAAAGAAAGCTAAAATTTTCTCACATGTCATGTACAATGCTGCTTAGAGAACTAATATAAAGGATAAGAACTTTATCAAGCTCTGTCCAGGGGAGAATGACTCTGTTCCTTTTAGACATGGATATTCTAGTCACCGTACAGAACAAGGGAAATTTAAAAATTGTAAATTAAGTTGGGGCATTTTCTGAAAATTCTGCTTTCTCCCAGAGCACTCACCTCTTATGCAGAATGTTTTTATGATTTTCAGGTCCAAATCAAGAAATTGAAAACTAGAGGAAATACTAAAATAATCTAATTCAATCTCCTCATTTCACAGATGAGAAAACTCAAGCCCAGAATATTCAGAGATTTGTTCAAGCTCACGTGACTAGTAAATACCCATTCCCTTTCTTTCTCCCAACAAAAGTAAAAGTAGAAAGATTTTTATAACAAACAATAGATTTGTTTATGCATTTTTCTGAGGCACTAACTCATTCATATGCTAAAGCCTCTGTTCCAATGTGGTTTCATCTCTAAAACTCACTGCTTATTTTGCATTTTCAATTAGACACAAGGTGAAATGTCTCTTTATGGAAATCTTGACTCACTTTTACCTGTCGCTGTGGGTGTATTAAAGTATATGAAGTTATAAAAAGATATGAAATGTGAATATAATCTAGTTTAATTATTTCCATCCTCCAAAGACTATGATTGCAGTTAGATGTCAGTGAAATCTCCAGTGGTTGAACTTAATGCCTAGAAAAATAGGCAGAAAGAAAGGCTAGAAAAAAGGGAGCTGATGAAGAGTACCAAAAAAGAACATCTATCTCTACCAAAAGAGCATGTACCCATGACGGAAAAACTGCAGCTTCGTATAGCATCAGTGAGTCAAAGATGATGACAGTATTTGGCAAAGTTAAACCAAGCCAAGTTCAGTCAATTTATAGATCACTGAGCTACTTTTTAAGTGAAAAAGCACTTGAAACATTTTTATTTGATAACTTACTTGTACTTCCTGTCTGTTCCTTTCCATTAGCCAGGCTAAATCTCAGATAAACTGGCTGTTGAGGTACAATTCTTTGAACAGGCTAGAGTCAGCAGCCCTCTCTAACATGCAGGATGATTAATGGGCATCAGTATAATAATCCGCACCTGAGTTTAAACATCTGTGCTTGCGTTCATCATTTTTATTATGCTGTTACATTTTGATCCCTGACTCTTCCATGCTACACAACTGGAAGATAAGATTTCCCAAAACTCTCAACAAGCCCACATTGCAGGCAGTACCTTCTGCATCTCTCAGACTGCTAGGGCGGTGGGTTTGATCAAAAGGAAAAGAAGGCTTTTTGCTTATTTCGCCTGGCCAAACATTGTCAACCCTGGTCAAATATCATTTCCCCTGACCAAACAATTCTGCCAACCAAATATTTCTTAGGTATCAACTTCAATGTCAAAGGGTCTTTTCTAGTTTCTGCTTCCTGTGATATTTCCCTTTCTTATGCTGCATACCTATTCTTTCTTCACTTTCAATTGCATCTTCTCTGCCTTTGAGAATTTTTCCACACATGTACACATGCTTACCACCATCCTCACCCCACTGCACAAGGCACAGGCCTGGAGATGGCTTTATATGCCATCTCATGTAAGCCTTGTATGCTAACACAAGTCTCTACTCAGAGCACTGTTCCATGTCCTGACCAAGGAAGAAACTTGGCATGTAGATCTATCTATGTCGAAAGTGTACAACTAGGAAAGGGGAGAAGTGTACTCAGCTATTATCTGAGCTCCCAACTTTGGAGGAAGCCTTACCTATGAGAACTTATTACTAACTCAAGGAAGCAACTGATAGAGGTAAAAGAGTTTATCTGCAGGTATTAAAATGATGTGAGACTCATATGTATACCCACAACTGACCTACAGCTCCTCTATCATCACCAAGGCAAAATGATATCTTTGATATCTCCCTTCCATGTCCCTCCTTTTACATTATTTACTGATTGACTTCTTTTGACTTCTTTTTCCCTTCAAGGCTTCTCTCCTCTTCAGTCATTTTATGTGTATAAAAAAATGTTGAAGGGTTGGCAATTAGTAGCATAATTTTCCTGGATCATGTACTTCTTTATGGATGATCCTGGCAAATGGAATACCTAAATCGCTTCTCTCAGTATCTTTCCTTGGTATCAATATGATACAGTTCCTCTAGGTTGGAGCTGGGTGAATGCAAACAGGGTTTGAATTCTGTCACTGTGACCTCAACCCATTATGAGGTGTAAGGAAAGAGAAGACTGAAGGTAAAAACTCCTACCCCCACCAAGGTCTCAATTTTCCTGAAAGGCCTCAATATTCCAGATATCCAAGCCATTTTTTTTAATAATAATTTTTTATTATGTTATGTTAGTCACCATATGGTACATCCCTAGTTTTTGATGTAATGTTCCATGGTTCATTACTTGCGTGTAACACCCAGTGCACCATGCAATACGTGCCCTCCTTAAGACCCATCACTGGCCTATCCCAATCCCCCACCCCCCTCCCCTCTGAAGCCCTCAGTTTGTTTCCTAGAGTCCATAGTCTCTCATGGTTCATTCCCCCTTCTGTTTACCCCCTCCTTCATTCTTCCCTTTCTTCTACCGATCTTCCTATTTCTTATGTTCCATAAATGAGTGAACCCATATGATAATTGTCTTTCTCTGCTTGACTTATTTCACTTAGCATAATCTCCTCCAGTTCCGTCCATGTTGCTGCAAATGTTGTGAAATCATTCTTTTTGATCCAAGCCATTTTTCTAAATTCACTTTTAACTGTGGAGAATTTTAGAAACCAAAACAATGGCATTTTATACTAAGACCTTATTATTTGATCCATTTTTCATAGAAACTCCTTAGGCTTACAATTAACCACAGAATAAAGGAGTATTTGTTTTTATTAAATATATAATCCATATTTTAATAAAAAAGAAAGATAAATATGATTCTGCTTACTCACTTCTGAAATGGGGAAAATAGTATTTGCTTCAGAGGGCTGTTGTGAAGGTTAAATAAAGTAATATATTTAAACTACTAGTGCATAGCATTGGGCCCAGCATATAAAACATACTCATTAAATATCATCTATTTTTATTGGGTCACAGAACTTAATAGTATTTGCTGTCTATCCAAACTACAAATAATGGATTTCAATGATTTATGCCTAAAACTCAGAATGGACACATCAATGACTTTTCACTGGATATCAAAATAGGTAGGTGATTGACCTAATTTTTCATTTTCAATGAATTGATGTGGCATTATGTAGATCCAACCTAAGTGGACCATTAATTCCAAAATAACTGAAGGATGAGCCCACACACTTGACCTGCTTTTTCAGCCTCCCTGTTGAGAGTGACAGCAGAAAGTTTAGATTTGAGTCCATTTGGCAGTTAGGCACTCATAAATATTAAAGAACTGCAACCCAATCACACCATCACTTCTCAGCTTGTAAGTGAGTCTGTGGGATTATGAGCTCTGCTCTCAGTGATACAGAAGTTGCTTGGAAATTAAAAGGCTACAAAGTCCCTTATTCTAATGATGTTCAGAGCCTCTACATTGTGCAATGCTATAACTTATCTCATGGAGTTGCTTTCTAAGGAGAATTAATTCCATAATATGAGCTCTGTGAAGCAAAAACCATTAACATTAATAAATGAAAATGTTAAAGGATGGCATAACACAAACTGTACTCTCAATGATACCAAAAAAACTTATATGACTTCAGCAAGAGAGTTAGTCTCCCTCCCTCTCTATCATACACAAAGAAGATCAGGCTAGATCTGGATAGCAAATAGGCTTCATGTTACTTATCAATTCTGATCAATTGGGAGCATCTTCCTGGAGTGTTAAATTGGGAAGGATTGTGGTGTTGAATAAAGGTTCATCAAGAAAGAGTTCTATGATTGATCAGTGATATATGACACAAGAGAGGAAACAGGGGTCACTCTGAAGCCTAATTGCTGCCCTGAATTGGATAATCTGTGTTTTCCAACTAAAAAAACCCTATCAACCATTCTTCTAAGAGCCACTAAAATTGAGAAACCTTTCCTCACACCATGCCTCCAGGAGCACTTTAAAAATGATGTATACTCAGGGCGCCTGGGTGGTGTAGTTGTTAACCGTCTGCCTTTGGCTCAGGGCGTGATCCCAGCGTTCTGGGATTGAGCCCCACATCAGGTTCCTCTGCTGGAAGCCTGCTTCTTCTTCTCCCACTCCCCGTGCTTGTGCTCCCTCTCTCCTGGCTGTCTCTCTCTCTCTGTCGAATAAATAAATAAAATCGTTAACAACAACGACAAAAAATGATGTATACTCAAGTGCCACCAGAAGGAAATGGTAGTACTAACAAAATTACTCCTGGAGATACCCAAAGTAGATGGATAGCCTACTGAAAATTGGACTTTTTTCCTAAGCTACAGTGAGAAGAGATGCTGAAAAGTCTCCCTAAAGATTCTTATGAGGAAAATTCACCTCTGAGCCACAAAATTTATCTCCACCCTCCCATCTTCAGAAATGGCAAAGATGGGTAAAACTGGAACCTCTCTTGGAAACTGGATGGATGGTTTTATTGTCAAGGAAAGGGATGTAAGATTTTCAGTGTTTCAAGGGTTGAGAAGGAAAAATTATCCAACAACTAAAGGACAGATCCACATAACAGGTATTTCAAGACCTAAGCAAGAGTAGCTAATCAGATTATCTGTGATGCAGTGTGCCTGGAGTTTTGAGTGCCTTGGAGGGACATCTGTATGGGACTGAAAGAGCTTAACCTCTAAAAGCAAGGATGATCCAAGATGATCCGAGGCATTCTTAGCTAAGTTTAGCCATTCTCCCTCCATCTTCGATCCAGCCTCTCTCCAGGATGACCATCTTCTCTTCAGGGACCATGAGACCTGGTGATAGGACTTGGCTGGTAGAGATCAGCAGTACTGTGGTCTCTGTAGGGCTCATTAATAACCACACTGTATAGCATCACAGGAACCAAACCCCAGATTTATCCTAACTGGATATAGAATTCAAACTTATACCTCAAGTGGGCTGTGTAAACTTCCAAAGAGTGGACACAAAAGAGAAATATAGGGCTTACTGAAAGAAAAAAAAAGAAAGAAAGAAAGAAAGAAAGAAAGAAAGAAAGAAAGAAAGAGAGAGAGAGAGAGAAAGAGAGAGAAAGAAAGAAAGAAATTTGACCATTTGTTCCTAGAGTTTTTGGAATCATTCCTGCGGGTTACACTAGAACCATAATTTAGAGCTTAGAATCATTATTTAGAGATAGCTCCTGGCATATTTTATTTTTATACATATTTTAAACATATTTAGCTGTTGAAATAGTTACTATGGAATTAGTATCCACATCTTCTCCCTACCATCCACACATTATCTGTTAGATATTTATCAGTCGAAGTCCTATTCGGCATATGTTAAGGTTCTGTGTTCAAGACTGTTACATGGAAGTTCAAAGGAAGGTGTAGAGCTCAGTGATCACAAATCAGTTTTTGTCAGTTGAGAAAAGCCTAATAGAGGACATTAAGAGGACATTAAATCTGAAAAGAAAACATGAAGGCCAGAAGAGAAAGGGCTTCATGTGACACGGCAGATATGTAGATGTTCATAAGTGAGAAGTGGAGAAACTGTACAGAAGATGGTGATGGGATTCAGTACAGGCCACCCCCAAATATAGCACCTTGGCACAATGAACATTTGGAGCTGAAGGAATCTGAGAAACAGCAAGTACCTGGAAGATTTTCTAACCTTCCTATGAAGCTGGTTATAAGACCCTCATGCGAGATGTGCCCTTCCTATACTCAGAGGAAAGGAGCAGTGTTATCTCCTTGGACAGAGGGACTACAAAAGGAATCTGAATGAATGGGTCTTGAAAGTTTCCTCCAGTTTACTATTCTTAGCTCGGAGCCTTTTTTGTCCTATCACATTTTTCCATGACTCTCCAAGCTTCATGAAGCCCAGCAAAAAAACACTCAGGTTTAACTGCTTCTTTGGGTTATCATTTCTTTACGGAGACTCACATGGCACATAAAAGTTACATTAAATTTGTATGCTTTTCCTTTGATAATCTGTCTTTTGTTAACAGGCCCCAGCCATGAACTTAGAAAGGTAGAGGTATTTTCCCCCCCTGCAATGGCAATCATGCTCTGTGTAGGGGAGAAAGCACTGACATCTGACAGGTGGTTAAACCCAGTGCAAAGAGTTTCATTTTCATTCAATTCTGGATTCAGAGTTCCCCAAGCCTATTTGCCAGGGTAGTGATATTATCTGAGTAGACTTAAGAAAAATTGTTAAGCAGCATTTCAGTTTCAGTTCAATTCAACAAATATTTACTAAGTATCCAGCTTCTTGTACATCTTTGAAGGCTTCGGTGGAAAACAATAAAAGATATAACAAAGAAATTGGATGATTTTAAAATAGAAGTATTGATTTCTACCTGTACTACTAACCAGTTTACTATGATGAAATCAGCTTCTTTGCTCTCGTGGCATCTGCTCTACAAAAATCACCTCTTTTCTGCCCAATGTTTGCATTTAAATTAAATTAATCCTTTGTTTTTACCTGTTTGCCACGTTTCTGACTCCTACACACACTCACTCCTCTCCCACGCCCCCATCTCCTCTCCTTCACCCCTCTGCCTTTCTCTTTTTCTGCTACAATCCAGGAATTCTGATAGCCTTTACTAACAATAAGAAATATTTCCAGCGGGGCGCCTGGGTGGCACAGCGGTTAAGCGTCTGCCTTCGGCTCAGGGCATGATCCCGGCATTATGGGATGGAGCCCCACGTCAGGCTTTTCCGCTATGAGACTGCTTCTTCCTCTCCCACTCCCCCTGCTTGTGTTCCCTCTCTCGCTGGCTGTCTCTATCTCTGTCAAATAAATAAAATCTTAAAAAAAAAAAAAGAAATATTTCCAGCAAATTTAGTCTCTGTTCCTTCTTCCTTTCCTCCTCTTGTTGGCCCCTCCACCTGTCTTTACTCCCACCCGCTTCCTCTCCGTATTGTCACTGGCTTCTATGAAAGCCTGTACTTAGGATAAATCTGGTCAGTTCTCTCATTAAAAGGTTCATTTCATTCATAAAGCTTAATATGAAGACTCTCCCAAGGGTATTTGCATTTTTACAGGTGGCAAAATCTTAAGTAAAAAGGACTAAAGCTGTAATGGTAAATTTTCAATCACTGGAAATCTAATGGAGGAAGCCACTGAGATATCAAAAGAGTCTTCCCAAACTCCCTGAAAAACAACTGTATATTCAATTCCATAATACAGAATACTTCTCAGTTTTCTAAGAGGTACCTGCTGGAATTTCTTGGCTCTGATTTGGATCCTACTCTGTAATTTTCCTGGGGCTGTATTCCCTCATCAGAACTGGAGCTGCTGGTGCCCAGGACTATGAGTGGCAATAATTCTCCTGGAACATTCAAAAACTTTAGTGCCTAGAAGCCTTGGGAATGAAGGAGTTAATGCTCTTAAGTGCCCATCAAGGCAGAGTTAATGGGTCTTAACAGAAACCTGAGCAGGAGACCAACCACCTGCATTCAGAATGACCACTTTTCTATGGAATCCTGGGTGGTCTGCCTAAACAGGTTTCCCCATGCCCTGGGGGGTCAGTGACTCTGAGAAGAATCCAGTTCAATAATGAGCAAAAGAATGATTAATAGTGCTTCCTGCCCTCAGTTAGAGATGGGGTGGACAGCAGGGTGCCGGAAGAAAAGCAAACAGCTGGATATTACATTGCAGTGTGGACAGAAATCACTTACATTTTAGACTCGATATCATTCTGGTGATTGAGGAATGGAATCAAAGCTCACACTTGACTTAGCATGGCAAAGATTAAGCTGCTGTGCCATTTTTATTAAATTTTTATTAATTTGTTCATTTATCATTAATGGCCTTTTTAAAACTCAGAAGCATTGCCTTCTCTATTATCCGAAAAGGTATAGTTAAATTATTTGTTAACACATTTATACTTTTATAGAAAAAGAAATATTCATGTGTGGGCCTTCTTACTGGATGTATATATTCTCTATATACATACACATGTATGCATATATATACTATATAGTTTGTAAAACACTAATAAATTCACACTTGACATAGGGGTTTGGAGTGGTGCAAAGTGTAACTACACTGTGGGCTCTGTGGGAGGTACTGAGGAGGTGGGGAGAGATGGAGGCTTGATGAGTGAGACTCATATCATTTCTCTAGTTCCTCCTCCAGTGCCCTCTGAATCAAGGTTGCTTGTGACATTACAGTTGGCAGTTTAAATAATCATGAAAAAATTAGATGAGAAACAAAGTTGATATTCCAGACTAAAATTTAAACTGGAAATCAAATTTAAGCATACAGAAAATTCTCAATATATGGAGTGCACATATGTGTGTGTGTATTTGTGCTGGCTATCTGCATATTTGTGTGCACACAAACAACAGATATGCGTAGGAGCCACTTTATTATTAAAAGAGACAGAATTCCTGGATTTAGACCTGGTTCCACTGCTAACTGGCTAGTGAAGTAATTAGGCAATTCATGTCAACTCTAAATCTCCATTTAGTCATCAATAAAATGAGGGAGTTAGATATCCTCATGGTCCTTTACAGTTTTAAGATTTCTAAACATTTGTGTACAGAAGGTCATTACTAAGCAATCACAAGAAACCTTTCTCCTTTGATCTGATCCCTAATCCTACCCTTGTATATGCAGCTGTGAAGGAACATCCTGGACACTGTGGTTAGTGGAGACCATGCAGCTGTGTAGAGAAGATGATGGAATGCCGTGAGTAGACAGGAGCCACCCCCAGGAGAGTTGAAGTAGCTCCAGGAACACTATGATAAAGTCCAGGCCGTGTCCCTCAGGAGAGTCCCTTTGGGGCACACGGTGGGTGGAGAAGCAGGGTCTGTCTTTCTCCCTGACTCAACGATGTGGTTGAAAGCATAGATCAAAGTGTGATGGGTTCATGTTCAAGTCTTAGCAATACCAGTCACTAGCTATGTATCCTTTGTCCAGTTACTATTCTGTTCTAGTCCTCAGTTTTCCTTCCACAGTAAATGAAGACCATAATGCCCACCTCAACAAGCTCCTTTAATGTTTATGAGATTGGGGGTGATGTTTTTAATATGGTTCCAGCTCATAGTATTCAAAAAAACTGTGTATGTGTATTTCACATAGACATAGCTTACAATGGAGTTACATCTTGATAAACCCATTGTAAGTTGAAAATACTAAGTCAAAAACACACTTAACACACCTAACCTTATGAACATCATAGCTTAGCCTGGCCTACCTTAAACATGCTCAGAACACTTACATTGGTCTACAATTGAGCAAAATCATCTAATGCAAAGCCTATTTTATAATAAAGTGTTGGATATCTCATGTGATTTGTCAAATACTGTACTGAAAGTGAAAAAGAGAATGGTTTTATAGGTACAGAATGGTTGTAAGTGTATCAGTTGCTTACGCTCATGATCATGAGGCTGACTGGGAGCTACAGCACCTGCCGCTGTCCAGCATCATGAGAGAAGATCACACCACATCTCACTAGCCCAGGAAAAAATCAAAATTCAAACCACATTTTCTACTGAATTATATCACTTTCACCTCATCATTAAGTCAAAAAGTCATTAAGTTAAATCATCGTGAGCCAGGGACTGTCTTATATGCACATCAATATATATTTCACGTTACATATTTATTACTAAATCTTTGTTATACTTGATTTATAGAGATTTATGGAAGAAAGACCATTGCTATTTGGCAGTAGGAAAATAGAAACCATTCATGAAGGATAGGGTTTTCCTTTTCCATGGAAAAGATTTGGAAATCAGAAAAAAGAAGTATAATCAGAAGAAATGAATAGAGAACTGAGCACCCTATATTTTAGATATGGTCAACCACTAAGAGTTGTTCCACAGAATTTATTTATGTCATGTTGATTGCCTATATTACAGAGAGATGGCTGGAGCTGCCCCTGGATGATCCCAAGGATAAAGCCTCAAAGATTAAGTACCCTATCTATGTATTCATGTATTTACTAAATCCTTCCTTAAGACTCTTTCAGAATGAAAGCTCCAGGAGAGCAGAAGCTGTGCCTATCTTGTCCTGTGCTGGATCCCAAAAGCCTACAGTTGTGCCTGGCATGAGGTAGGTGCTCAAAAAATACCAAGTCTATAGACCATACAGTAGATTTAGTATTCGTTCTGTTGATTATTCTATCTCCTCTTGCTAATATGCAAGCTCCACATTGCTCCACAAAGCAGTCAACATTGCTTTGTTCACCGATGTGTCCCATGTGCCTAGAATGGTGCCTGCACGTTATAGTTGCTACATAAATGCCTTCAGAACGATGATTGAAGTGGTTGGGAGAGTGATTTAGGAGCAGTAAAGTCTCATTAATTCAGGCTGCTAGAGGAGCTTCTTAACCTTTAGTTTCAAAAGGAGGTTTCAAGGAAAATGGCTTCCACTGCCCCTTAAATGCAGAGCATTCAGCTAAATAACCAGACCTTTCAGGAGTTTCTGAGAAGATGAAGGCAAGGGGAAAAAGTCAGTTCCATATCCAAGGTTGCAAAGGCTGTTCCACATTCATCCAAACTCACGCTCTCCTACACTGGTTTGTCAAATCCTTTATTTAAATATCTCATTATCTAAGACAATTTTGTACTTACTGTCATGAAGGCTTATGAAACCTGCAAACCTGTCTTGCTGGAGCAGGTACAATTTAAGCCAGTGATTGTTCAAAAGAGAAAGGAAAGGTGAAGAATGGCACCATTGTGAAGATTTAGAGCAGGAAGGTAGACAGCCCTCGGAGCTAACCTCTGTTCTCTGGGGTGTTTGTTTAGGCTCCTTAGACAATGCATATAGCCTAAAGATAGAGGGGGAAAAATTGTAAGTCTTCATGTATAATTTTTGTTGTTATATCTAAACTGATAGTTGAGGGCTAGGAGCTGAAACAATATTTTATAGAAGTATCATGTTGAAGTTTTTGCAGGTTTCAAAATATTTAAATATGTAAATTTCAATGGAGAGATGTTCAGATTTTTTGATAGTCTAATGATTTTAAGCATCTCATTTCTAGTCACACACTGACAAAAGATGTTCAGATTGCAGTGTGAGATGGTTTCTATGGTTACAGTTGTTTCCTAGCATTTTAGTGACATCTTTTGTGAGCATTGGCTGCTTCACTTATTTGTCACTAATGTATGTGTAGAACTATAGTTAATAGCCTTGGGCGGACAAAATTTTTTTTTCTGAATGGCTGTATTGTTTTTTAGCAGCATTTTTCAATAAGGTGACAATGCATTAGAATACTAATGGTATGTATGGTATTTTAAGATGTCAAGTTTTCAATAAAATGATAATGAAAATTTTGCATTTCATTTAATAGTTAAATATTCATGAATTTTCACAGCATGATGAACTGAGTGAAAAATAAAGAAACTGTATAATGTATAATACTAAACATCATAAATTAAGTTTCTTTTCATAGAAGCTATTCAAGAGTGTTTAATATATGGTTCTTCATGGATTTAGACCAATCTGAGCTAAATTAAAGGCATCGAAAAAGGAAACTTGTTTAAACCAATTTAACATATTTTAACACAGCATGTTTACAATGTAACAATATAAAGGAAAATGACACATTACAAACAATATATACATTATATAAAACTTATGATGACTAAGTGGGGGATGTAATCATCAGGCAAGAATATTTTGAATAAAGTAATTACGAAGTAGGAGATGGAGGCATGCATGGGGGTAGAGACAGGTGACATATCCATGAGTAACAGAATGAAAGTAGGCAGTGGAAACTGAGACTCTAAAAGTTCTATCCAATGATGATCTGTTTTAGGCATTAGGCTAATTTCTGGAGAACTTAGGAGTAAACATCATGTCTTCCCTCTGGACCTGGACTGACCCAGTCTTAAAGCAAATGTGTAGGGTAAGGGGAAAAAAAACAAAAAACAAAAAACTTTACCTCAATATTAGAAGTTAAAAGACTTTTTCTCCAAATTCAAAGATCATTTGTAGTCATGCAGCAGCAGCCACTCCAACTACCTGTTATATAGGATGCATCTATGGTAAGTATTTGGGGCTGCTGTGTATGTAGTTGAGCTACCAGAGAGGAAGTGACTCATGGAATTCTAATTACTGATTGCTGTGATGTGGAAGACAGAAAAAAGCCAGTACTTGACTCTCTATCAAAAAAATATAGTCAATCACTGAATAACCTACAACCTCCTGGCTGGGAATTATTCAGCTCTGCTCTCCTGACTGGCCAGGTATTCCACTGACCCATCGTATTAGAACTGTTAGATGGGATTGAGAGAACCATAAGAGAGAGACACAGAAGACAGACTTCGTTTCTATTGAAGAGCAAATCAAGACTAGGACCAGTATAAAGTAAACAGAAAATCCTAGCCTGGTAGGTGCTGCTGAGCTATTGGAGAATATGGACTTGAGATATAGAATTCTAAATTCCTGTAGGTTAAAAGCATCATCAGACTATTTAGTCTACCCAGATTGGTGGCTAACTTGGTATCACCCCTCTCTCATAGGTCTTATTGTCACTAATTTCTTTAATGCCTAACATATACGTGTAATAATATTTACAGATATACACAGATGGGAATCACAGACAATTCTTTTTAAAAGTATTTTATACATGAGAATATTATTGCAATGCTTATTATTTAACCAACCTAGCATTATCCCTGATTCTGCTAAATGGGTGATCATTTCATGTATAAAGGAATTGAAATGCCAATGAAAATAGAATAATTGACAAAAGAAGAAAACAGAAATTTCATAGTTTTCCTTAATTTTAATTGACTGTCCAAACCCAGTTCATTTTAACCTACTGATTTTTATTTATTAAATATCAACCACGTAGTGGTATTCAGGGTCCTGGCTCTACCACTTACTAGCTGTACAACCCGGTAGGGGCAACATCATCTTTCATGCCTCAGTTTCTTCACCTATAAATGGGGATAACTGGAGTATCTAAAACGTTGTATAGACTAAGTGAGATTGATACACATATAACATTTTGTATTGTTTGTCAAATAGTAAGCACACAATAAATATTAGCTATTTTCATCATCATTACAATTAATATCAATTCATTTAGTGAAAGCTAAATATACAGCCAGAAGAGAGATGATGAGAGAGAGATGTTAAAGACTTTCTTAGCACAAATATCATGAAAGTGAATAGAGGCACAAATAGTGTTTAATGAAGAATTTTAAACTGGATATAATGTTTTTTGGGCTAGAAGTCAACAGAGCAAATTAACTTTTACTTATCACCTCTCTTATCCATGAAAGTAGGCTGGCATTATTGATCTCTTCTTCATTTGAATTGTGATGACTATATGACTTTATGACACCAGATGCTTAAAAAAGAATTTATAACATAAAAGGACAAACATTATGTGATTCTGCTTATATGAGGTACCAAAACTAGTCAAATTCATAGAGACAGAAAGCAAAATCGTGGTTACCAGGAGGAGAGGGAAAAGGAGAATGGGAAGTTACTTTTTAATGGATATAGAGTGTCAATTTGGGATGACACAGTTTTTCTGGAGATGGAAGGTGGTGATGGTTGCATAACAATGCTAATGCACTTAATGACACAGAACTGTACACTTAAAATGGTTAAAATGGTAAATTTTATGTGATGTAAATTTTACCACAATTTAAAAAGACAACTATAAATGGCCAATAAACATTGGGGGAGGTGAAAAATGAAAAAAGGAAATGCAGAATCAATCCAATATATTGAGGTAAAAAAAAAAATGACCCTTGTCTGTAATCTGTGGCACTTAGTCAAATACTATATTTTGATTTTACTTTCAGTTTGCATGAGGTCCGAGACTCTAAGACTTTGATTTTAAATATTATTTTATCAAAAAGTCCCTCATTAATGTCAGGCAAACTCTTTTGCTTCAGACTTGAGAATAAAACAATTACATCATATCACTAACAAAAGTGCCCACTTCAGTGACTCATGAAGTCTAATGAGAGCATTGTGATCAGTACTTCTAGCAAGGAGATCGTCTTTAGAATATATCTATATCTTGTACCAGTGAAGAAAGCATCATAAAGACAAATTGTGGCTAGTGCATTCTCCCTTATGCATTTCTGGGCTGATGACCAGTCCCATTAAATATCAGCCCAAATGTGTTGGGAATGGTACTGAACAAGAAAAAAAAAAAGACATTTTCCTCCTGCATCAGTACAGCCAACACAAACATTACCCAACATGAGTGCTGCTCTGGCATTTTCTTCTCCATTCTGAGGTATTTTTTATGTGTCTCAGGAGATGAGGAACTAATACCTGTGTGCAAAGATTCCAAACAAGCAAATGTTCTTCATTATTAGCTAGCATATTTGATCTTTGATTTCCAAGCCTTATCCTTTCACTCAAAAGTTACCCTGATTTCAAATAGCCCCATTTCTCTGTTTTATCAGGAAGTAGCAACAATCTACTACCACCACTGTTATTATGGCATTTCAATCAACTCATTTCATTGCGGTTTGAGAAAACACTTTGTTGAAACCCAAAGGAAAATCTGCCACGTTTCCATTCAGGCATATGGCCGGGGGAAAAAAGCTTAATAACCAGTAATCAGAGTCTGCCTTCTTTGGGTGGAATCCACTGTGGACAAAAACAATTTATGCTGCACTGGATGAAAATAGTTCATTGATGTTATTTTCCAAGAGATAGTTAAAATAACCCCTTCTCATCTGATATCCCAAAACTAGGAGGGAAAGAGTTCAGACAATGTTGAGATCGATAGAGTCACAAAAGCATAGTCATATAGGAAATACATCTTGAAATTACTATCTTGCTCTTTTTATCACAGAACTAGCCAAAGAATAGTTAGGGCCATTATGAAGGGTAGTATTACAACAAGTTTTAGTTCAGGGAATCATAGAAATTAAAGACAACAAAGATATAATATGTATCTACCTAGAGTCGTGATTGCAATGATCAACAATCTGAAGTGTTTTTCCCTTTCAGAAAATAGACCTCTGATTATTCCCCAAGGCTTAAATAATTCAGAATAGTAAATCATCAAAATTTATCTTTTTAATATATTTTGAACTGACATTTGAATATGAATATATATTTTGTAGAAAATTAATATAAGCAAATTAATGAGGCTTCATTAAGTCCAAACTCAGGTGAAATGGAGAAATATCCCTTTTCTTTATCATGTACCAGAACTCTTTAACTCTTTCCCATAATCGTCTATGCTCAGAATATTTTCCTTTTACTCCATGCCTTATTACCCTCTCAGGCAAAAGTGCCCCTCTATATACAAAGTACCCTTTCTGCAACGGGTGCTTTGATAACAAATGATTTCTCTGCCTGAGCAGTGAATAGTGGGAGTTCTATGTCAGTAAAACAAAAAATAGGCAATGCTTGTTTTCACTGGCAATACAGTGATTCTTAAATTTTGCTGCACGTTCGAGTGACCCAGAAAGCTTTTTAAAAATCTGATGCTCAGGTCATACTCCACACCGATGAAATTAGAATGTCTGGGGATGGGACCCAAAAACAATATTTTTTAAAGATTCCCAAGTAATTCCAATGTGCAGCAAAGTTTGGGAAACATTATAGTATATATTGGAAGTCAATATTTGTTATTAATTATATGCCAATAAACTACCTCTTCACACCAATAACCAAAAGTTGGCAATGCCTTAATTTCTTAGCATTATTTAATCTTTAATAACCCTAGGAAAGTCAACTCAAAAGGAAGCTGTCAGGATAAATAGTACAAATCATCTCTGCTTTTTTTATCATGATTATAAATCAATACCATGTTATGGCCTCACTAAATATTTTCTCATTAAACATTTTATTTTTATAGTTCTGTTTCTACTACCATTTTCCTAACAGGGCTGGCATAGACTCTACTCATGGAGAAAGGTGTATTCATTCCCTACAAGGAATGGATTTTTCCAGGAAGGGTGCACTTTTTAAATGTGGTTTGGTTTTCCAATGTGGCTTAGTTTCAGTGATGTAAGAAAGGAAGACTTAAATAATACTCATTGTAATCTCTTACTTTTGTCTTCAGATTCCAAAAAACTCACTCCCACCTGGAAATGTTGTGCTAAACCTTCATTTTTCACCTTCTATTTGTAGATAATGCAAACATCTTTTCATTCAAAACTCTCATTATCTATAATTTCATTAATGATTTGTATCAGCAGAGCATTTGAAAATATATTTCCATCA
The DNA here is from genome assembly GCF_002007445.2 of Ailuropoda melanoleuca. Classification (NCBI taxonomy): domain Eukaryota; kingdom Metazoa; phylum Chordata; class Mammalia; order Carnivora; family Ursidae; genus Ailuropoda; species Ailuropoda melanoleuca. The sequence goes on from NC_048237.1 coordinate 8,557,749, forward strand.
CTCATTAATTTTTCTAAGAAAAGCAATTTCTACATTCTCATAGAAAATTGAATAAATTACCAGATAATGCACACTTATTTTTGACCATTTTCCTTAGAATACTGCTAAACTAGCCTGTTTCCTTTGCCTAAATGCCACTGTGCCTTCAAACATATGTATATTCAGACATCTTTCAGGCTTTTTGAGCTAAGACAAATCTTGGAACAGTCAACTTTATCAAAAATATTTTTGTCTTATAGAGTCTAAATGGCTTTATTACCTGAATCTTTCCTTCTTCTCTCCTCACTTTTTCCCATCCAATAATTGATACATTCACAAGGAAGAATACAAACAGAAGAAAAATCAAATAGCCCTCTTCAAAAATTCCTTTGGTGTCATGAGAACTAACCAATAACAGATATTAATTTTTTTTAAATATCAAGCCAAGTTAATTCTTGCTCACATTGTGATTTCTGAGTGGAAATCTACATTTCTACATTTCTTCATTTCTTAGAGTCTCCTTAAGAGATTGTGGAAGTTTCCTTGAAGCTCAGAATACTGTACTTTCCAAATACTTATACAATGCCATATTCATGAACTGACCTATCATGACTCTAACTCAAGTTAACAGTAAGTCAACAAATATTCACTAAGAGTATACTATGTGCCTGGCACTATATGAGGCATTAAAGGGTGCAGAAGAAAAGGGATCTGAGAATTGCCCCTAGAACTTATAAACTGGTTGAGGAGGGAAGATACTATATGTTACAAAACACAGCTATTTTTTGAACCCTAAGAAAGGAAAAACATGCAGCCAATTAAGTTTTGACACATCATCATCTGTCAAGATGCCCTGACATTTTAAGATGCATTCTGATTTTAGAGATGCTAAAATGAAAAAAAAAATAGAAGTGCATCTTAGTATCAGTGCAATAGGGTATATACTATAACAACTAGAAAATAATAAACAACAGTGCGAAATACAGGGGAGGCTGTACACACAGTGATGGACAAGGGTTAATGTAGCAAATATCAGTGCAACCACTGGGAGGTATGCAGAATGACTAAAGCTAAGTGGAAACAAGAAGTCCAAAGCACTAGTAAAGTCCCTGGAATTTCATATAATGTCAAGGGAGCAAATGCCTACTTACTCACTTTTATGAGAAAGGTATCTTGAATACCACATTCATATCTGGTCCACTGTCATGCCCTAATTACCCTACACCCAAAATCCTTTCACATCCATACCCTCTTCTCCTTTCACACTGACTATTTTCTTTGCCCAGTCTCTCTAGGCAGTATTTAAATTAATTGTGCCTATCCACAGCTCTGAGCACAATGATTCCACAACTGTGGGGATGGCAACAATGGCTAATCAATGATGACTAAACTACTTAGCTTGGCATTCAAGGCCCTGAAAGACCTGACCCTAATATATATTATCTCCTATTTTTCCACTGCAACAGCAGTTCTTTTAACACATTTCTGTTTAATTGACTCATCAGATCAATGCTCTCCATTCCCTCTGTAAAACATGGATGATTAAACACTCCAGGCTAGCAAGCTATACAGTACATCTGTGCCCTTCTCCCACCAATTAGCTGTATGCTTGTCCAAACCTATTTATGCCAGTCTTACTTGTTCTTGCAATTATATGATTTAATTAAATATGAAAATTGATAAAATATGAGTACAGAAAGAAAACTATTTCTATGAACACTAAGTTATATGCTTGATTTAAAAAAAAGAAAACACCAACAAGCCAATAAAAAAAATGATGTCAAACCAGGAGTGGACAAGACAGCAATAACAAATTGAGAAAAAAAGTAATAAAAATCCAAGATACCACACTAGATTATGTCTCCCAGTTTTGCTCTATTTTAAATAAACCAAACTGGTTTATATCAAATCAGGCATAAAATAGTGAATTATGGATAAGGACTACAATCAGCAGATTCATACTCCAAGAAAATGATTTGGTTCCTCAAGAGATGACTGACAAATACATACCCACTTGTACATTTTATATTAAAATAAAGGCTTACATATGTTGCTTTTTTAACTATTTCCCCACTTTTTTATAATAATTTTTTATTATATTATTTATTATATTATATATATATTTATTAGTCACCATACAGTACCTTAGTTTTTGATGTAATGTTCCATGATTCATTATTTGCGTATAACACTCAGTGCACCATGCAATATGTGCCCTCCTTAATACCCATCACCAGCCTATCCCAATCCCCCATCCCCCTCCCCTCTGAAGCCCTCAGTTTGTTTCCCAGAGTCCACAGTTTCTCATGGTCCATCCCCCTCTGTTTACCCCCCCTTCATTCATCCCTTCCTTCTCCTACCAATCTTCCTATTTCTTATATTCCATAAATGAGTGAAACCATATGATAATTGTCTTTCTCTGCTTGACTTATTTCACTTAGCATTATCTCCTTCAGTGCCGTCCATGTTGCTGCAAATGTTGGGTAATCGTTCTTTCTGATGGCTGAGTAATATTCCATTGTATATATGGACCACATCTTCTTAATCCAGTCATCTGTTGAAGGGCATCTCGGCTCCTTCCACACTTTAGCTATTGTGGACAATGCTGCTATGAACATTGGGGTGCATATGGCACTTCTCTTCACTACGTCTGTATCTTTGGGGTAAATACTCAGTAGTACAATTGCTGGATCACAGGGTAGCTCAATTTTTAACTTTTTAAGGGACCTCCACTTTTATCACGTTTTCAATTTATAAACTAGCTATAAGCCTCAGCTCAATAGAGAAACTTTGCTCCTACCCTGGGCTCCAACCAAACTTTAACCCCCATGCCCAAACTATTTCTTCATCATGAAATGAGCTTTTCCTGTATCACACACTGTTCAAATCCTCCTAATTCTCAAGAATCTGTGTATATGCCCCTTTTCTATGAAGTATTTCCTAAAGCCTTCCTGACAGAAATTAGAGTTAGAGATATTAGGTCTATTATCAGCCCTACCATCTGTTGTGGAAATTGAATCAAATATATTAACCTCTACATCTCAATTTCCTCATCTGTAAAATGGGGATAATATCAACCACATAGGGTTGTTAAGAGGAATTAATGCATAGAACACTAAGCATAATGCCTATAATGCAGATGGGTTCAAAAAATAAGAGACACCAATCTCCACCCAATGCATCTTTTTTTTTTTTTTTTGGATGCTAAGAGCCCCTTTGTCTTCTTTCATCATGCCTCTTGTTTTCTGTTCTGTATTATAACAGTTTCAGTACATGTCTCTTCCCCCATTAGATATACATTCCTTGACTGTTAAGCTGTGCAGCCGATACTTGTTTGCTATCACTTGCCTTGCTTTTAAATAAATAAACAATTAAATAAAAGGCCAAATTATTGATGAACCTTTGTTGTGGTGAGATAGAGGCCTGGCAAAAGAATAAGGAAAAGAGAAACAATTTAGAATATATTTTTTGTTCTTTACTAGATTAGATAAAATGCTTAATTATAGCAGCTTAAAGATGGGTGCTTCTATATCTCCTTTTTTAATGGCTTCATCTTTGTTTTTGTGTTGATTCTGTCTTTCTCCTAAAAATGTTGACGGGATAGATTACACCTGACAGCAGTCTTGGCAGCCCCTAGAGAATTTCGGTCTTTGCAGTACAACATTCTTTGGGAGAATAGAAAACTTTTGCCGGTCCCCCCAACCCCCACCCCAAAAAGGATTGAAATTCTACATTCTTTTTAGTTGACAATTGACTGGAACATTTTGCAAATAAGTGCCAGGCCTCGATGAGGTGCAAAATACTGACTGTATTAGCTAGTTATTTAGAGAGATGTGAAGATGCTCTTGCCAACATACATTCAATTTAGGCTTTGGATGCTTTGCGTGATCTCCCAGGCAGCACTTGTTTGAAAATGTTAGAATTTAATTTAAAAGTTTTCACATTTGCTTTTTGTTCTTATTTTTAAAAGCAGAAATAACTCTTTAGTTCTTTCGAGCAGACTCTAGAGTTAATCTTTATATGTGTGTATACATTTATATATACATATGTAAAATATGAAAAAAAAATTTACCAGCTTTTCTATTCTTTTGCTCTCTTCTAATTTTTGTCATTGAATAAACTTTCTCAGTCTCAGAATACTGAAAATGGAACCACAATGCTATTTTTGTAGAGACAACCTTTTAGGTCCATAGCCTTCTTTGGTTATCTATGTGGATGCATGTGTAATGTTATAATCAGTGTACAAGATTGTTAAAGGGCACTGAAAGGTTTTTTTACCTGCCTTCTATCACTTATATCACGTATGACCAAGACTTTCTCCTCAATCAGGGCATAAGACTCAATGTCTCTTTCTGAATTGTCACAAATTAATATTTATAATAGTAACAACTTATATTTCTTTTTTTTAAAGGATTTTATTTATTTGACAGACATAGAGACAGCCAGCGAGAGAGGGAACACAAGCAGGGGGAGTGGGAGAGGAAGAAGCAGGCTCCCAGCAGAGGAGCCTGATGTGGGGCTCGATCCCAGAACACCAGGATAACGCCCTGAGCTGAAGGCAGATGGTTAGCGACTGAGCCACCCAGGCGCCCCACAACTTATAGTTCTATATGTAGGAAATATTCATCACTTCTGTTCTCTTAGTAGGAGATTCAGATATGTCTAGTTTAGTAAACCAGTGGGTCTGGCTTAACCAGGGCTTTGTCATACATTGCACAGGTTATGCGCTTCACAGCTTTAGGGGAGCCATTCACACAGACTATTTCATTATGACAACCAGGGAGCCTTGACATAGGGTGAAAAATAGGTTCTGGATAGGGAGAAACATCAGCAAGAGGGCAGAGGCTTGAGGAAGGATAACAATAGCATCAGAGTTCCAGCTATTAATATACATAAAAAGAGTATAAAAAGCAAACTGTGGTCCAGGCTGATTCACAAGCAAATGAGACTTCCCCTGGGGGCTTCCCAGAAATGGTTGGAAGAGAGGAAGTTTTTGAAGGGCTATAGTTACTCAAATGTAAGTTACTCAAAAATATAAGCGACTTTCCTACAATTGCCCAGGTAGACAAACCAAAGAAATCAAGTCACTAGGAGTTTCATAGACATGTGCGACCATGAAGAGTCCATGAAACTTAACTCTGTAAATGACATGCTTTGCATTCAATAGAGAAGTGGAAAAGAGGGCCACCTCTGAGAGTGTGCCATAATGTTATCAAACATTATCTTTTTTAAGAAAAGATTCATTTATTTATTCCATAGACAGAGAATGAATGTGCACGAGTGGAGGGAGGGGGAGAGGGAGAGGAGAGAGAGAATCTCAAACAGACTTCCTGCTGAGCCTGGTGCAGGGCTTGATCCCAGGACAATGAGATCATGAACTGAGCCGAAATCAAAAGTCAGACACTTACGTGACTGAGACACCCAGGTGCCCCTTAAACATTATCTTAAAACTATCTTTATAACACTGGTATGAGAATTACTTAATAGCCACAAGCTTTGAGATATTAATAACAAGAAAAAAATACAAATGTTCATCCTGTCACAATACAACTATTTCACTAAAAGGTCCTTTTATTATGACAATGACTAAATACTGTCATATATAGTCCACCAACTATCTACCTTACACCAAGATTGTAGGTCTTGTTCTTCCCATAAGCAGCCTGAAGTGATCTCTGAAAATGGTTGGCTACTCACTTGACCCAGAAAGCCCTACAAAATCATACAAATCAAGAGGTTCAAATCTTTGTGTTCACTTTAAAAACACATGTGAAACTGCCCAGGCCATCAAGGGTAAGCATATCTGAAAAGCCACCAAGTATCTGAAGGATGTCGCTTTGCAGAAGCAATGTGTGCCATTCCATCACAACAATGGTGGGGTTGGTAGGTGTGCCCAGGCCAACAGTGGGGCTGGATGCAGGGTTGATGGCCCAAAAAGAGAGCTGAATTTTTACTGCACATGCTTAAAAATACAGAGAGTAATGCTGAACTTAAGGGTTTAGATGTAGATTCTCTGGTCATTGAGCACATCCAGGCGAACAAAGCCCCCAAGATGTGGCATTGAACTTACAGGGCTCATGGTAGGATAACCCATACATGAGCTCTCCCTGCCACATCGAGATGATCCTTACTGAAAAAGAGCAGATTGTCCCTAAGCCATAAGAGGTTGCACAGAAGATACAGATATCCCGGAAAAAAACTGAAGAAACAAAAACTGGCCCAGGAGTAAATTCTGCATAAAATAAATGCAAATAAAAGTAATATATATATATATAATATATATATATATATTATATATATAGGTCTTCTTAAAGAACATCCTCAAAAGAGAAGTTTTGAAACTATCTTTAATATTCCCCCATGCAACCTGCTGGAATGACTAATAGCTATACTTAGATCCAAAGTTTGAGAGTTCTAAAATCTAATATTGCTACACATGCCTTCATTGTTTACTTACAATTGCACAGGTTTTGAAACCAACAGACCTGAGTGGGAATCCCAGGTTGACAATAACTGTGTGGTCTTAGATTTGTTACTGAGCGTTTCTGAGGCCAATTTCTTCATCTGTAAAATGATGATTATAATATCCACCTTGCAGAACTATGCTAGGGCATGGAAATGTCATCTGATATGGTATCTCACAGACAGTATTGGTAACTATTATTATTTTTGTTATCTAGATGATTAAAGTCCACTTATTGCTCAGTAATCTTTGATGTAGAAATCCATTTCTTTACTCTTTAAGAACTAAAAATTAAGTGCACTGCAACAGAAAGGTATATCACTTACTTACCAGGTATGAAAAACATGAGCGCTTCATAAAGCAGCCAAGATCACAAGAAGATAAATGTGTATAGACGTGTAAATATGTCAGGATATCACCAGATCTAAAACCAATTTAACATTCTCCCTAATACTTACAAAGTAATTTTATTGGGTCTTTTTTTTTTTTACCAATTTTACAAATACAATTTTATTTTAAATTTTTTAATTTTTTATTATTTACTTTTTAAATTTAAAATATAATTGAATTTTACCAATTCAACCAACAAAGAAATATATAAATAAAAACACATAATCTTCCCTTTCCTCCCATTCAGTTCACTTCACCTGAAAAAATCAGTACTCCCTGTTTGCTATTTGTCTTTCCCCATAGTTTCCTACGATTATAGAAATATCTAAACTTGTCAACCATACTACCATCATTGTAGCAACAAAGTACCTTGGAAATGTCAACTTCTACTATTCTCTTGTGAGCACTCTCTTTACCCACACCTCAACTATGATATGCCACGACTGGATAAAGGGCCTCCCACTAAAAAAAAAGATCTTAAATGTTGACAGGAACAAGTTGGAATCCTGTGACTGGGGTTCTGTTCACCAAAGAGATAGCCAANCACTTCACCTGAAAAAATCAGTACTCCCTGTTTGCTATTTGTCTTTCCCCATAGTTTCCTACGATTATAGAAATATCTAAACTTGTCAACCATACTACCATCATTGTAGCAACAAAGTACCTTGGAAATGTCAACTTCTACTATTCTCTTGTGAGCACTCTCTTTACCCACACCTCAACTATGATATGCCACGACTGGATAAAGGGCCTCCCACTAAAAAAAAAGATCTTAAATGTTGACAGGAACAAGTTGGAATCCTGTGACTGGGGTTCTGTTCACCAAAGAGATAGCCAATGTAGCCCACTGATTAGGTGTTACTTACTCTCCAAATCACGACACCCATGAGAAGGAAAGGGCACACTAGTTATACTGGACTACAGGCCTAAACCAGGACCGTCCTATGCTATCTGGGGTACACTGTCTCCCTATATTTAATTCACACTGATATCTCTGTCTTTTTCTCAACCTCTCCCAAAACATGGCTTTAATGATGTTATATCCATCTCAAAACTCTTCAATGACTCTCTACTTTCTAGAACAAGATTTCTAAAATTCCTAGTCTCAGAATATTAATGCTCCTAGTATCTTTTTGTTTGTTTTTTTCACTTAGAAGGGCAAATTTGCAGCCTGCAGATGCAGATCTGTCTCCCTATTGTCTTCACACTACAATATATTCATAGGACCACCCCTGTCCTCTGAAGGCATCTGAATTTAGAATCCCTGCTAACTTAATACGCTCTAATTTAATAACAAAATCCTCCTCTCCCACATCCTATCCCAGTGTGTACAACTTCAAACTAAGTTGTTAGCTCCCTATCATCTTCATATATGCTATCTTCAGAATAGATTCTCAGTAAATATGTATTGAGGGGAAGGGAAGGGAAGGGAAGGGAAGGGAAGGGAAGGGAAGGGAAGGGAAGGGAAGGGAAGAATTTATTTGCTTAAGTCAATGATTGCTTCCCGTGTGTTCCTGCTTAATATGTTGTCTGAAGTCAGTCTGACTATTGCAGATTTGTGGATACTGGTGATAGGAAGGTTATAAAAGTTTCTAACTTCCCCATATATTTCTCTTGTCACTGGAGTCACTAATGCAGTAAGTAATAAAAGTGTAAGAGTATGGTCCTTAGTGACCCTGATTTGAATAGGACAATTAAAGGCCCTGATTTGGGCAGGAAAGCCTTTTCCTCTAGTGCTTTTCCATGAATACCAGTTAGTTGTAAAATGATAAGGAGAGAGCCTAAAGGTATGCCATAGAAAATGGGTAAGCCCAGTGGTTGGGAAGCTGTTCAGAAATGTAGCAGGCACTATGAGATACAGTATTAAGGAGTGAGTAATGGGACCCCTTGAAAAATTATCAGAGGTAGTTGCTTAAGACCAGTTATTTTAAGTTGTTAATTTTGCCATCAAAATTTTCATTGTTGTGTTTGGAACAAAAAATGTCGGCAATTTCTTCAAATGTTCTAGAAAGTATGATTTGGGGACACACTGAAGTGTCCATCCTACTGCTTACTGCTATTGAACAGTTAATGGTAGGATAGGGTCCCTAAAATAAAGTTAGGTGTAGCTGTCTTCCCTGAAGCCTCATAACTAAATTAGCTAGGCAACCAAGAGGCAAGTTTGGGGAATATAAAAGCAATACATTGGGGAATGGTATAGTTAGAAAGACGTGGCTATACATTGAGATCTGCCAGTCTTAGAAAAGTTACAATAGTCAGAAAAAGAAAGCTGATGATAATGATGATAATGATGGTGGTGGTGGTGATCATAATAATGTGACAATGATTTGGTACGGTGAAAGGAGCATATAACCAAAAGTAAGAACGCCCGGGTACTAGCTCAGATCTGCTATGTACCTGCTCCATGGCTTTGAACAAATCACATAATTACCCTCAGACATTGCTTTCTCACCTCTATGATGGGAAAATTAATACTTCCCATTGTGTCTCTTAAGGTTATTACATGGGCAAAGCAAGAAATAGATGGAATCACTCTGTAATCGGCAATGCGTTTAAATAATTAATGTGCAGATTTGCTCGATTGCCTTTGCCGACCAAGTTATCCTGGGGAACTGCTAACCAGGTTGCTAGCTTTCAGATGGGATCATGTGAGGCAAAAAAAAACCCCACATGCAGAGTCTGTTAAACTCTGGGAGCTTTGCGTGAAAAAATGCCACAAAATATGTGAAGTTTTAATAAGTCCAAGGTTTGCTGTCCTAATTAAATTAACCCTTTTTAAAAAATGAAGTATAGTTGACATACAATGTTATATTAGTTCCAGGTGTATAACATAGTGATTCAACTTTTATATACATTAGAAAATGATCACCACAATTAGTTACTATGTTATCATACAAAATTACTACAATATTATTTTCTATATTCCATGTGCTGTGCTTTACATCGCCATGACATTTTTATTTTATAACTGGAATTCTATACCTCTTAATCCCCTTTACCTATTTCACCCACCCCTTCACCCCTCTTCCCCTGGCAAACACCAAGTTTGTTCTCTGTAAGGAGTCTGTTTCTATTTTGTTTTGTTTGTTCATTTGCTGTTTAAGTTCCACATATAAGTAAAATCATATGGTATCTGTCTTTCTCTGACTTATTTCACTTAGCATAATACCCTCTAGGTCCATCCGTGTTGTCACAAATAGCAAGATTTCATTCTTTTTTTATGGCTGATTAGTAGACCATTGCATACATTCACCACATCATCCTTATCCATTCATCTATTGATGAATTTGGTTATTGTAAATAATGCTGCAATAAACATAGGAGTGCATATATCTTTTCAAATTAGTGTTTTCATATTCTTTGGGTAAATATTCAGTAGTATGATTACTGGATCATAGGGCAGTTCTATTTTTAGTTTTTTGAAGAACCTCCATAGGTCTTCCAAGGTAGCTGCATCACTTTGCTTTCCCACGAACACTGCATGAGGGCTCCTTTCTCTCCACATCCTCACCAACACTTGTTGTTTCTTGTGTTTCTAATTTTAGCCATTTGACAGGTATGAGGTGATATCTCATTGTGGTTTTTATTTGCATTTCCCTGATGATGAGTGATGTTGAGCATTTTTTCATATGTCTGTTGCTCATCTCTATGTATGCCTTTTGGAAAATGTCTAGTTAGGTCCCCTGTCCACTTTTTAATTGAATTGTTTACTTTTTTGCTATTGAGTTGTATGAGTTCTTTATATATTTTAGATATTAATCTTTACAGATATATCATTTGCAAACATCTTATCCCATTCAGTAGGCTGCCTTTTTGGTTCATTGATAGTTTCCTTTGTTGTGCAAAATTTTTTTAGTTTGATGTAATCCCAGTTGCTTATTTTTGCTTTTATTTCCCTTGCCTGAGTAGATAGATCCAAAAAAAAAAATATTGCTAAGACCTGTGAAATCTTATACAAAATTTTTAAATAACACATTTTTATGGCATTTGTATTTTCAAAGTGTTTTCTAAAATAGTTGACCCATAATAGAAAAGAGGTATTCTGCTATATACTTTAGGATGAAAGGGGAAATACTATAGGTTAGAAGGAAGTGTTGACCAGCACTTAGAAAAATCTAAATTCTAGTCTATTGTCAGCATGGGGCTCTGAGCAAGGACCAGTTTCCCCATGTGTCAATTGAGGATGTAGAACAAGATGATATCCAGTCTCCTTCCCAGCTCTAACATTTGATAATTTCTATGAAATAACCTATACTTTCCCCAGTTATCAGATGAAGTGACACTGAATGGCACTCTCTTTTCAGCCAGCTCTGCTGTTGACTCTGCTAGCATTGGTTCTCCTAATATCGATGGGCTGTGACACACAAAGAAAAAATAGAGAAATGTGCTTTGAAAACATTTCTATTTCAAACAGGAAAATTTCTGTTTACACTCTGCATGCAATTTGCAAGATGTAAATGTCAAAGCAAGAGCTTGATAAAGTTAACACACAAGTAGTTGGGTTAAACTGAGAACTAGACATGAACTTGGCCATCACACTAGTGAATGGGCTACCACATACAGGTTGGATCTGAGCTCTCCAGCTCACAAATGGTTGAAGACAATCTATAAGACAGGGATAGTATTGGAAGTCAGCACCTATCACTGAAGAAAAACTAAACGTCCATAAAAATCCAGGCTTTCTTAATGCACAGTTTCCTGAACTGAGTGAATTCTTGCTTCTAAAGGTTGCAAGGATAGCATGTTAGAATTTACTATAGATAATTCAACTGCTTTGGGGTTATTAAACAATTTTAGTTCGTTATGCCACAATCACTACCTTAACACTGAAATACCCCTTTATGAGATCCCATAATGTTTGCCTGCCACTAATATTTTGTAGCACTTTGCAATTGCATTCTATGCTGCAGCCTTCCCCTTCATTAATCTTTCCTATTCCTTTTAGGCAATTTTGGACGTAAAGAAACATTCAAAGTTGAAAGAACTCCTGATTCGTTTCCTTACTTTTTACACCACACCTTTAAGAGAAGGAAATCTCTTAATCTTCTCCCATAACTTCCTCTAAGCTTTAACCAGTTTTGTACTAGGAAATGCTTTATATGTACTCTGATTCTCTCTTGCCGTGAAAGAACTTTACCTCTCAGTTCTCAATATTCTATTATCAATACAGAACCAAAAAAAACTACTGAATAAGGGATCTTGTGGTTCTTGGTTGCCAGGTCTTTCTCTCCCAGCACTATTTACACCATGTACTCCATGAGTGTCTCTTTCACTAATCTAAGCTTTTGCACATATTCTCTCCAGCTAGAATGCTCACCCATCCATCCACTCACCTATTCCTCTGATGCATCCTTACTCATCCTACAACATTTAATCCAAACACCCTCTTCTCCGGGAAGCTTTCTTTGACCAATATCACCCTTCACACACACACACACACACATGCACGCGCACACACACACACACAGATACTCTTTATCTCAGCTCCCATTACAACCTTGGCTTAATCCCTACTTATTACCACAGTACATTGTAATTGTTGGCTTATTTCACCCTCCAAGTGTAGATAATAATGCTCTTGAGGGCATGGTTAATCTTATTCGTGTCCATATCTCTGTCACCTAGCATGGTACCTGACTATAGAAGGTAGTCAAGAAATATTTAGTAAATGAATAAATGCATCCATCCCAAGCACTGGTCCCTCCCACTACTTCTCTAAAGTGATCTTTTCTGTTTCTATATTAAAATTATGAAAATTTAACAGCCTCTTGATGACAATTTGGAAGCCTCACTAAGACCTCTCAGGCGGCATTTCTCTTGTGTTTGAGAATGTGTCTGCTTTGCATGACAGTCCAGATGTCAGCCTTTCCACATTTCCCCAGAAGTACCTTGAGTCGAATATGTCCCTCCCATGTAGTTCCAAACCTTCTATCTGGGCAGGCAGCTCTGTTGTTAGCTAACTGTCGGTGTTACACTGCTGTATTCATAAAGGATTGTCAGCACGGTGCAGTATTACTATGCGAGATCATTTGCTCATATAAAGACATATTAAACCTAGCAGTTGCTTTGTCTCTTGTCAAGGGAATTGTGCACTGTTACACTAGAGATGAGAGTTTGCAACATCAACCTGCTATTGCTGTTTTGCTACCCACTTCAGAAGAATCAACAATTCGTGCTCATTTCCTTATTTCCCTTCTTTGGTAACAACTTAGCCACCATCCAAATAGGAATCTTATCAGTGCCAGGAAAATAATATCCCATGGGGCAAGGGTCATTTCATGCGAGTTTCTCTACTGAGGGCTTCAGGCCAGTGCTTTATCCTCAGTTCAGTGACTAGAGCACTCCCACTCCCGACCTTTATACCACCTACCACATGGGCTTCCAAACTGGCATTCAGAATTTCCCGTTGTCTCATTTTGCCAGGATTTCACCAGGTTTCATAACAAATGCCTTCTCCAACACATACTTCTTACTTGAATTACTACCTGTTTGTTAAAACTTTCAGAAACCTGTTCTGCTGGCCAGGCTAATCATTACCTACACCCACAGCAGGATTCCCTTCCAGAACTGCACATACCCAATGGGCAGTCCATTTCCAAAGTTCTGTTCCTCGTAGTCGACCCCATTCTGTAGACGTTAACTGTGCCATATCCTAAAACATGATACATGACAGGAGTTGATATACAGGATATTTCTACTTAAAAAAAGAAGGCAGAATTACTGAAAGCAAAACAAAATCCAACTTCTGCTTCTGTTTCTCCAAGATTTTCTTCCCTCTCTTCACTCCTTATTTGTTTCCAAAATACCTCCTAGAAAATGAAATATCCAAACAAGGCAAAACAACATGAAGAAAAAGTTTAATGGCTCTTGGAGAAAGTTGGAGTCTTTGCAAGTAGGAGAAGGTGTTAATGTTAGCTTAATCATTGGCCAGGCCTACTCTTTTTTAAGGCTTACTTTGGTAGCCTCTATTATTACTAAGAAACAGCACATTTTCAACACTACATTTTGTCTCAGCAGGTCCCTTTCAACAATATATTATGGCTCTGTTATAGACTGGCCAAATCGCATTAATCACTTTCTTCAAGATGTGAGTTTTAGAGGATAATATATTTTTAAGCTTGCTTTCCTGCAAGAGCTTTTTGACAAAAGGATAACCTGTAAAAAGTCATCCCTTTCCATTCTGAGCCCAACAACACAGCACATACCACTTATCTTTCACAGTCTCATGCTCTCAGTTGCACACCTCCTTATTCCTTCCTGTCTTGCTCTTAGTCTCAGATTCCATAAGGATTCATCCGGTATAATCTGATTGTCGGACTAGCTATCTTTCTGTCCGTCTGCATTTTTAAGGTCCCAATAGCATGATAGAGTAATTGTTTTATTGTTTTTTGGTTCAACTCATGAGAAGCTAGAATTTTACAGAAAATAAACTCTTGCCTCCACAAGGACATGTCTGACAGAGGTGGCTTTCAAAGACANTTTTATTGTTTTTTGGTTCAACTCATGAGAAGCTAGAATTTTACAGAAAATAAACTCTTGCCTCCACAAGGAAGGACATGTCTGACAGAGGTGGCTTTCAAAGACAAAAAAATATGAAATATAAACTGGTTTTTCTTAATGAAGTCAAATAAATGTTCCCTTTGTCATCCCTCCAAAATATGTCTCAATTAGAAAAAACTTAAGCAATATGTGTTCATTTGTAAAAATTAAAGTGTAACTATATGCATCTTGATCTAATCCCACAGCCCAAATTCATCATTTCAAATATCTATATTCTATTAATGCTGAGGTTTCAAAGAAGTTCTAAGTACAAGTTTATATTTTCCGAAGAATTCTTAAAATTTCTATTTAACAAAATTATTTGAACATCTATTCTCTTAATGTTATTTTTCTTAGTTTCCCCCTTAGGCCCTCTGCTGTCTTTTTAAAATATCATGTTATGGGACACCTGGGTGGCTCAGTTGGTTAAGCGCTTGCCTTCAGCTCAGGTCATGATCCCAGGGTCCTGGGATCAAGTTCCTCATCAGGCTCCTTGCTCAGAGGAGAGCCTGCTTCTCCCTCTGCCTGTCATTCCCCCTGCTTATGCTTGCTCTCTCTTGCTTTCTCTCTCTCTGACAAATAAATTAAAAATCTTTAAAAAAATCATGTTATTTTTAAAAAAGTCATTATTCTCTCTCCCCAAAACTTCCATCATTTTTATGAGAAAAAGCCACCTTTAAATGGTATATTCCCATCCTTCTCTTGTCAGTTAACTTGCCCAAGTCCTGCAACCCTGATTGATTATTGAATTGAATAATTAAAGTTTGCTGATAGCATGGTGTCTGGTTATATGCAGCCCAGAAAGGAATTCCAAAGGCATCAGGGACAGAAACAAAGAAGGAATCTGGGTATATATGGTGATAGAAAAAATGAGGAATGCATTACAATGAAAAATAAAACTTATCTGAGAATTTTATGCACTTTCTCTAAAACAGGAGTTTTAGAGAGTCATAATTCAACAGGTAATGACAAAAATGACATTTAAATATATACATTTTATAACTAAAAGGGTGAAATTAATAAAGAAATGCAAATTGAAGGAACACTAAGATATAATTATTTCGTCTATCATATTGGGGGAAAAGTACTACAAACACTGGCAAGAGTATGGAGAAACTATTGTTCTTTTTTGCTACAACTGGAAGTGCTTATTGGCTAACTTTTTAGAGGTCAATCTGAAAATACATGTTTAAGTTCAAATATTGCATATCCTACAACTCGGCAATTTAATCTTTATAAATGTACCATGCATGTACNAAGGAACACTAAGATATAATTATTTCGTCTATCATATTGGGGGAAAAGTACTACAAACACTGGCAAGAGTATTACAACTGGAAGTGCTTATTGGCTAACTTTTTAAAGGTCAATCTGAAAATACATGTTTAAGTTCAAATATTGCATATCCTACAACTCAGCAATTTAATCTTTATAAATGTACCATGCATGTATACTAAGACACATATACAAAAATATTTGCTAAGTGAGTGTTGAGCTTAACTCTGGAATCAGACAGACTTGGGTTGAAATCATAGCTCCATTACTTTCTAGCTATGTGAGCTTGGGCAAGTTACATAGCATGTCTAGATTTCACTGCCTTTATCTATAGGATTATTTTGAAATTAAATGAAATGATGTCTACAAAGTGTGTTACAAAATGCCTGGCACCTCATAAGTACTTAAGAGGCATTCATTACTCTTTACAGTGATGATATTATTATAAATATTATGCACCAATATCATTTATAATAGCAAAGATCTGAAAACAACCCATCTATCAACTGGGGTATTAGTTAAGTAAGATTAGGTTCATTCAATTGAATACAACATAGTCATTAAAAAAAAATCAAACTATATGGAAGTAGAGCCAAGATACACTCAGAAAAAATCAAGTTTTGGTATTAATAGTATTATTTCACCTGTGTGAAAAGACACAATAATATATTTTTACTACTATGTGTTGAAAGAGAGAGAGAGGGAGAGAGATAATATGAACCAATATATTAACAGTGATTATCCCTGGGAAGTGGACAAATGGGGTACTTTAATTTTTTTCTCTATCATAAATTTTTGAAATATTTTGTTTTTACAGTGAGCATGTGTTACTTTCATAATTAATAAAAATGATTTTTGTAAGTAGAAATGAATTCAAATTTAATATAATTCTTTGTACTGAATCTCGAATTAAATAAAAGAAAATAAGTTGTATATTCTTGCCAACTCTTAGTAAAGAGAGCTGTCTCAAGATAAAATGCTCAGGTATAAAAGGAGCTTTATTTTCTTCCCTCTGCCTTAGCTTAGGCCTACTAGCTTGTTTCAGTGTATTCAGTATGTAGAGCATGGAAATAAAAAAACCAGGGAAGATAGATCTGTATAAAATACATAGGAATATTTTTAAATAATTCAACATGAGTAGAGAGATCTAATTTTTTAAGCTAGCTACCTGTTTCTACTTTTCAATTATATATATGAAGGNCTCAGGTATAAAAGGAGCTTTATTTTCTTCCCTCTGCCTTAGCTTAGGCCTACTAGCTTGTTTCAGTGTATTGAGTATGTAGAGCATGGAAATAAAAAAACCAGGGAAGATAGATCTATATAAAATACATAGGAATATTTTTAAATAATTCAACATGAGTAGAGAGATCTAATTTTTTAAGCTAGCTACCTGTTTCTACTTTTCAATTATATATATGAAGGATTATCCAAATCATTTCCATCCTCAGATTCCCAGAACCTAGTTTCTAGGAAGTATTCAATAAACATTTGTTGAATGAATGACTGAGGGCAGAGTCCTGGCTCTCAAAAACACTTTTTAACTTCCGAGTAGCTGGACTTACGTGTCCTCTGTTGTCAAAATTAGACAGCAAAGATATGCGGTGGACAGGGTAAAAAGAAATGAATCCAGAGGATCTCCTGGAAGATTCCAAGAGAGAACATACAGTCAGAGAACTTTAGAGCTAGAAAACAAAGATGAAACTATCCAACCTAACTCTTATTTCTACGAGGAAACTGAGTCCCAGAGAAGGGGAGTCATCCCAGGTGGTCTGATCGCTGGTTAGTGGCAGTCAGGACTTAACTCGGATCTTTCACCTCAATTCAATTTCCCTCCCTACCCAGGTTGTTACTCCCAAAACGATAGTTTTTAAAGAAATTGGCACATATTCTTCGTTCCTTATGAAGGAGGTGACAACGGGGGGAAAGTTTATTCCAGAAAACTATATACTTTTATAAGTTAATTTCATCTTAACCTAAATTGTTGTTTTTTTCCAAGTGAATATTTACAATGCAAATAGTAGACAATTGGAGCATCTCAACTCTACTATTACTGTGTCCTTTTAAAGATGTTTCTGGCTTTCCACCTTTCTTTTGATACATGGTCAAAACTTGGGTTAAACCAAGGCTGTTTGATATTTGTGTTAACTTTGCCTAGGAAAAAAATGAAAAGGCAGGATACTTTCTCAAAATGTAAACTGAATGAGAATACCATTATGAATTTGGAAGTAACAACCCCTTCTGTGGATGGATTCTTCATCTTCTGTCCATTCAAACAAATTCCTTCTCAGTTATTATTTAATAGCCCTCCTGCATTCGCTATGGCAGCACTTATCACAGGGGAGATAAAATGTCAAAGCTAAAGAAAGGTAAATGGCTGGAAATGAAAGATCCAAGCAGAGGGGATACACAGTCAATGCCAACCAAGGAAAAAATGGACTCTGACCAGTAGGAGGAATTTTACTTAGCTGAATTTACTTAATGTGGCAGCAAATGTGAGCCTAGAATAATACATGAGATTTTTAGGAAATCCTATTAAAGAGCTGATATTTTATGAGACCTGGGATTTTCCCTCAGATTTTTAGTCCATCCGAATTTAAGCAGGCAGAAGGGTGATTGATTCAACAGTATATCTTTTACTTACTCCAGCCCCAGTTAAGTTTTTTCCCCCATTACCATGTTACACAAGGGCAACCCCACACTGGCAGTTGGTTGTTAATTACATTTGATGTGCAGTAACACAAGCGAGCTAATTAACTTGCATCAAAAAAGCTTTATTTACTGTGACAAATTAAACAAACTCATAAAGTGTTCAGCCACAATGGCTCTCAATTATCATGCAGTCCAAGTAATGTGGTGCAAACATATTCCCAGGCCTCTCTCAGGTATCACTTCAGTCTCGCAGCCCTTCTGCACATGTACAATTATAAATGGATCTTTTTAATGAATAGAACTGAAAGTCAACTGCTCTTTGTTTTGCTTTGTTTTGCGTATGTGTGTGCATGTGTGTGTTGAGTGTGTATATGTCCTATAAGGTATGGCTGGATACGTTGGTCTTATACAATTTCTTAATTCTTAGTCCTTGCTTACTTCACAGTTCAACATAGTTTTCCTGGCCTTTAATCAGAGAATTGCCATAAAACAAAAAGGGAAAATACTTATTGTTCCAAAGTCCATGCTCTGTGTTAAGCATGATTGTCTAAAACTGGTCATCTTCAGACTCTTCTTCTAGACAGTGTTGACTCTTTGATTTTTTAGAGAGCATGAGGGGAGGGACGGAGAGAATCTTAAGCAGGCTCCAAGCTCAGCATGGAGTCTGACGGGGGACTCGATTCCACGACCCTGGGAACATGACCTGAGCCAAAATCAAGAGTCAGATGCTTAATCAACTGAGTCACCCAGGCGCCCCAGTGTTGACTCTTTAATAGAAACATCACTACCTCCTGAAGACTCGTATACAGTAGGTATATAACAGTGCCTTTCTCTTTTGATAGAGTAAAAGGATAAGATTTTCACCCTCAGCCAACAGAAAGCACCAGCAGAATAACTGCTTGTCTTTCAAGCAAATTTCCTAGCTTTGAAAAAACCTGGTTATAATTTCTACCATTCTTTGCAAAACAGGGTCTAAAATTCACTGCCTGTGCTAAGCATTTAGGAAAATACATTACCCTTCTATTTAGTTAATTTGTAAGGTTATGATTTGAGGTTGGTAGCACAGTAAAATTGAAGAGACACTGAACTTGAATCCAGGTTAAGAAAAAGAATAGCAACTAGCTCATGAAGGTAATAAGTGGCAGAACCAGGACTGTCTAACTCAAAAGCTTACTCTCAATTACTGCCAACAAAGAGGCTTTCGCCATGTTACTGAACTTCCATTTCCTTATCTGCCAAGTATAGATAACATGAGAATGTTTATAAAGGGGACCTACAATAAATGAAACTGTAAACTGTTGATATCATTATGAATATTTGTCGATTGGCCTCACCAAAAAAGTTCATAATGGAAGTCTTCCAACAGTCACCTTTTTACTAGTCGAGTTCTATACCGACAGGCCAACAAAGTGAAATTACCCGGAGGACAACAAGTTTCCTTGTCTACATGACAACTTAGAGAGTATCAGTACATCTTGAATGTACTGAAGAGATTGTTATTCTGAGCACTCTGAGAAGAGAGGAGAAGCACTGAGAAATAGGAACAAGTTCTAGTAAAACAGTTTACTCTTTAATAACTCCACCAGTATTTCTGAAAGTGAGCCATCCTTGAGTCCCTCATAAAACCCTCAAAGAGAAATAAAGGCAAAAGATAGCCTTAGAAATGATTCTTTTAAAACTGAATCAGAAAAAAAAAATGGGGGCGCCTGGGTGGCACAGCGGTTGAGCGTGGCACGCCGGTTGATCCCGGCGTTACGGGATTGAGCCCCACATCAGGCTCCTCTGCTGGGAGCCTGCTTCTTCCTCTCCCACTCCCCCTGCTTGTGTTCACTCTCTCGCTGGCTGTCTGTATCTCTGTCAGATAAATAAATAAAATCTTAAAAAAAAAAAGAAAAGAAATGAAAATTTAAAAAAAAAAACTGAATCAGAAAAAAATAAAATAAAATAAAACTAAATCAGAGTGGTCTCCACAAATTTAGCCCNGAAAAGAAATGAAAATTTAAAAAAAAACTGAATCAGAAAAAAATAAAATAAAATAAAACTAAATCAGAGTGGTCTCCACAAATTTAGCCCAGCAATCATGTTTGGTCATTTCCCATTAAACTTCAATCCATAAGGAAGTCATGCTTCCCAGAGATGGATGGGAAGGCATCCCTCAAGAGAGGATGTACTAGTCCTCACCTTTTGACTCTTGGCATTTATTAGTAAGAGTCACTCTGTTTCTGAAGGACTTTCATCCTCCTTCTACCTAATCAGTGTTTTTGTCTTCTGGACAGACATCAAGTTCAGACAAAAAAAGGCTCACCAATATTGCATTGTATTTGGCAATAGGTCACAGCAGGGTCTGGTAAAGAAATCACAGCAGGAAATGCAGCTGAGTGTGGGCATAACAAAATGTCCTTTATTTACAGGAGCATAACCTGTAATATGCAATTTCAACATTTAGGTACACCATAGTGAGTCTAAAAGACTGCTGATTCTCTAATGAAAACTTTGAGTGATTCCAAAGGTCTAGGGTCTTATGCACTGGGTGATTATTATGTACTAACAAGGCAATGTGATTATTCCACCTCGGAATATTCACATAAATCAATGGCACACTTCTACCTTTGCCAACATTTCCTGTCCAGGGCACTATAGTTCACAACTGTCACATAGGTCTCCTAATTGAAAGAATGACAAAAGACTGAACAACTTTATTTTTCACTTACTGGCTTCTTCATAAACTACATCTCACTTAAATGGCTCTCAGAGACCTATATTTCACAAGCAGAATCCATTTGCCTCCTCCTCCCTCAGGACAATTATGAGATAAAATGAAAACAAAGACTTGAAACAGAAATAAAGCCTGAAATAAATCATTTGGGCAAATGGAGAGATACAACTAGTAATATTGAAAATCTTACAGCCTACTCTACAAGGAACAATCTTACAGTTTTCGATCCCATCAGGAAAGACAGGCACATAAGAGGCTGACCAATTTATTATAAACAGGTCTTTTTATGCGAGACTGATTGCGGAGATGTTACTATAACGGAGAATTCTGAAGAGGACATTAAAATACAGCTACAATGCCAAATGGAATAGTTGATTTTTTAGAGCTTTATTCAGACTGAACTTCTGCGTATGGAAGTATCCATGGGTGGCCATTAAATCAAACTGAGCATCTTACAAGTCTATTCATATTGACCAGAATATGGTGGCTCATTTAACCAATTCTGTGAGTGCATATTGCAGGGAGCTATAGGGATGTAAAGACGCTTCTAACACTGTATAGAGCTCTCCTTGATTACAATGCTCCCTGTGGGACCACAAGAGTTACTCACCACTCTCCAGCCCCAATTTTTCATGTTAAGAAATTCTGAAACAAGCAAGTGACACTGCTCTTTTCTGCTTGGATCACTTCAGTGAGATTAAAGTTAGTCAAATCAATATCAGTTTTTCCCGCTTGTATTTTAGGGGAGAAAACTGCAAGGAGACCCATAATTCTGATTCTGCCTCGCTTCTTGGCACAAAACTTGCTAGACTCTATTATGAAGAAGTGCCTTGAGCTGCAGTCGACATTCCAACTTCTCAGGGTCAGGCTTGAAAAAAGAATTATATGACTTCATGGATTTTTTNAGTGACACTGCTCTTTTCTGCTTGGATCACTTCAGTGAGATTAAAGTTAGTCAAATCAATATCAGTTTTTCCCGCTTGTATTTTAGGGGAGAAAACTGCAAGGAGACCCATAATTCTGATTCTGCCTCGCTTCTTGGCACAAAACTTGCTAGACTCTATTATGAAGAAGTGCCTCGAGCTGCAGTCGACATTCCAACTTCTCAGGGTCAGGCTTGAAAAAAGAATTATATGACTTCATGGATTTTTTGAACCATAAGAGTCTATAAGGCTTTCCACTACTGATGAAGCAGGAGATGTCCATATTCCTTTCCTTGCAAAATTCCAAATGAGGTGATTCTCCTAGTCTGAAATATCCTTGAGAATCAAAATAAGGCTCTTACTCCTCTCATTTTCTCATCTTAATGGGCTATGATGTATCAGTCTACAATTACAATTGTAATTGTATTTCTTGGAAGTCTATGGAGTAGGCAAGGAAATAAATAGCCTGTTCATTTTAAGGACATTCTAGAACTTAGAAGTTTAATGGAGTATTGGAATCCAGTCTCCATCAAAGGACCACAGTGAGAGAATACAAACCCATTCCATGCCTGATGTCACTATTCAATTCATTTTGGGAAAGGTCTTTGAATATTTTCATTAGAGCCAAGTTTTCATATGTAGAGGATGGATTTTCTAAAATAATTTTAATTCACTGATTATCATTTTTAATGAATTAGGTAATGAATCAATTGTCCTTGAGAATATTATTTTTATTTGGAAAAGAGAGATGGGACTATAATATTCTAGTGCTAATTTTCTTATGCGGTTTTAGAAATGATTCTGAAAGCAGTATGAAAACTTGCTTGAGAAAAAATGTTATGCACCCACACAAATTGTCTGCTTCTTTGAAACACACTCATTTAAGGTCTTATATACTTATTAAAAATTGGCCAGTGCCCAGATTGCAGAATAGTTTACAACATGCAAGAGATATTGATTGTGCACCTACGACATGGCAGCCAGATGTTGTGTTACACTGGGAATCCAAACATGATCAATACATATCAAAGGGATTATAATATATAGAGAAGAAAGCCATGGAAACAATAACATAATGTGGTTGATTTGGGGGAGCTGTACAAAGTGTAGAGAGTACTGAATAATAACTGCTAATATTTACATAGTGCTTTCTATGTGTCAGGCTCGTACTAAATAAATTAACTTATTTAATACTCATAGCAACCACATAAAATCAGCATTATGCATATGAAAGTGGCAAGATGAGTTTTCTGAGGAGTAGCATTCAAGCTGAGGCATGGTGAGTTGAGCTGGTGGGAAATAATTGAGAAGTACAAGTAATATATTATAAATGATGAGTAAAGTGCTGTGAGCAAATGGGATGGGAGCCAGAAAGAGGCTGGGTATATATATTATCTATCTATCTATCATCTATCTATCTATCTACTTATCTATCTATCTATCTAATCTATCTATCTATAATGTGGTATATACATTAAAAAAAAGGAGCCAGAAAGAGGCTGGGTATATATTTTACCTATCTATCTATCTATAATGTATATACATAAAAAGGGCCAGGTCATCGAGGGTCTTGAGTGACACCCAAAAGAACATAGGATTATGATGTAGATAATGAGAACTCGGAGAATTCTGAACATTTATTTGAGCCAAATCCCACCTCAATAGCCAACCAACTAATGGGGGAGACTTACAAAGACTTAAGTGCTGAAATAGTCCATCGAGACATCACAAAACGGAGTAAGCCTGAAAGACCTCGGAACACAAGTGTTTGCCTAGAAGAACACAATGAATATCTGAAGCCTTGACTCTTCTGGGAACCTAAGATAGTCCATTTAATTCTCCCAAGACAGCCAGGCAATATGGCCTTTGACTCAGCCTCAGCACTCCACTGAAGGCTCTTGGCCCTAACCATGGGAACTAATTCCACTCGGAACCAAAGCTTGTTTGTACAGTTAAATGAATAAATGTTTTTAAACCTAGACTCTTGACTTTTTACCAGTCTGTGTTGCTAAAATACCAGAGAATAATTATAATAGGATTTCTAGTCAATGATTTTTTTTGGTCTGCTATAACATTTAAATTAGACTAAATTCAGCTGTTTGAGTGCCCTCTGACAATATTTTTTCTCTCAACTCCATGACTGTTTTATCACTCCTTACTCACTTGACCTAATCGGCACTATTCTGCACTCTAAAATGTTTATCCTGTTAAATGAATTTTTAATCTAACTTTTATAGCATTCAATTTCAGTTTCATCAGCCATCTACAATGTAATATCTAATGTTTTAAAATAATCTAGACAGTTTTAAAAAAAGCAGGGGGAGGGGGACGAATTGCCGTGTTATGAAGCAAATGATTAATTAAAGCAAATTAGATTCTGGCAGCTCTTGCTATCATTATCATGTGTTCCCCAACTCGACTAATAAATCTTTGTTGAGAATGTGTGCTTTCACAAGGTTCAAAAGTCACCTGGGAAAGGACATTATTGACTAATATTTTGTATTGCTGTTAGTTTTATATTCTATTACCCTATGGGATAACAACTAATATTTTTCAAACATTTAGAGTACGTTCAGGAGTCTGACTTTGCTCACTATTTAGAGGGAGGTTTGAGAGCAGGGTGCAAGGTCGGGGGAGAAACCCAGCAATTTCTCTATCTACTCGAGTAAATTACAATTAACCAATACAGCTAATATGTCGGCAAATGCTAGAAAATCTAAAATATGCGACCCTGAGTGCCTGCCGCATAATACCGTCCTCGCTGTGGCACGGTCCCGGGATTTCAGCAGCTGCAAACACTCTCTAAACCACACAGCACAGCTAGAACAGCACAGCTCGCCTCTATTTCAGAGGTTTGCCTTCTTTCCTTTCCTCGTCTCTGGCACTTCACATTGAGCAAAGTAACAATGCCGAGGAAAACAGCTCTCTCTAAATCCAACCAAATGCTGCTGCCGTGCAAACTAGACAGTCTGCGTTGTTTCTGAAGGCACAGAAGGGAGATATTGACAGCTATTTCAAGAAAGGGACCACATACTTGCCTTCATTTAGACTGCTCAAAGTGTTGTCACTTAAATCAACCTATAATAATTTTTTTCTAAAATCAACTGTTGCATTTTTCAAACTTATACTCTTTATTGCCTAATTCTGAATGTTTTAAAGTATATTTCCTACAACTTTCCCATTTGCTTTACTTTAAGTTTAGCCAGCTGTGTCCCTTTTGCCTAAAGCCAGGCAAATGCCACTGTAAACCGTAAGCTCCGTTCTTTGCGGTCTAGTCATCGCGTGACACATTGTCTTAAAACTTATCAGGAGAAGGTGCAAATTTATTTGAAGTCTATGATATTGTGACAGGAAAAAAAAACAGTTTTGAAATAATAATATAAATACCAGCAACAAATTTATCTGGAGGTTTGTTAAATAGGGTGGAGGAGTGGGACATGATCCCCAAAAGTGAAATTTTAGATTGTAATAAATAATTACATGCAATTAAATATTTGTACTGGTTTTGAAATAGTGCAATCCATAAAACTCTGAGATATGGCCAAATGAAACTAATGTTGCTGCAGACAATCCTACTATGTTTAACCTCTATCCCCTGCCATAGCTTTGTAATAATTTACATGACTAAGTGAGTTGGGTATGCCTATAAAACAAAAAAAAACAAAAAACTATACATTTAAATATGTACATATAGGTACTCATTTTTTGTTCCTTTAAACTGCAGATTATGAAGTGAGCTATGATTACCCATCAAAGCAATTTCCTCGACCCACTCCCTCTATCATCCTCCCACTCTCCACATTTGAAGACGTTTCTCTTTTCCTTGGGGCTCTTTTTCTTCTCTCTGCAGCACAGCTTCCTGGTGCCTCCGCAGACTGGAAAACAGCCTACATACAGTGCTGCTCAGTATGGCAGCACATCCCCATGGCTTGGGTGTTTTCTCAGACAGTTTTAAAATGATCCAGTATTGCATGAGTTAAAAAAAAATTCCCCCTGGAAAAGCTAATTATTGCATGCAGATACTTCTTTGTGTGATCAAGGAGGGGACAATTTAATAGGCTCTGTAATACAACCAAGAACAAAATTGCTTTAAAGGAAGTCTCTTGTTGAGTGACAACTCTGTTGCCTGAGCCAATTAGGTCCCAATAAAGAGTGTTGAATTGGCTCCTGCTTTCTCATTAATTATGTTCTGTCACAGACATGGGGCTTGATTTAGCAATTTTGTATTACATTAAGATACTGAAAGGCCGGGAACAAATGGCTCACTCTGATAATAGGCATTCTCTACACGGTGTGACATTTACTATCCAGCTGTCCGTAAGGCAGCCTAGCACTTCAGTTCAGGGGTTTATTTGTCATTGCTTCAAAGGGACACTCAGCTTTTCACAAAAAAAGAAACAGAGAGGCTAATAGATAGGACAAAATGTACTGCTGATATGCTTTATTAGAGATAGGATGCTAGGGTTTTGCTAACAAGCTCATCCGTTGGGACTCAGCCGAGTTTGCTGCCAATCATGCTACATACAAAGGCGCACTAGTTAACAAGGAGAAATGAATTACAGACACTTATTCTGCCGGTGGGATCACAAATACACCAATCTGTGAAAGAGGCACAAACTCCGGAGACAAACTACATATTTGTCAATAACCTCCTAGAAGGAACCCTAGTAATTCTTTGAAGACCTTTGATTTAGCTTCCCTCTAAAATACATGTATAGGAAATGTTTTCATTACCATGACATTCTTTCTTTGTTATTTGTACAAATTTTCATCACATTAAAAACAGAAAACTGAGGAGGTCTGCAAATGTTTTAGTAGGTATCTATACACTACTTTTCATATCCCACCACAGGGAGCTACTATTTGGTTATTTCATTAAGAATACGAGAAAATTAAATTTTTAATCTTTAGGTTTGAGTTGTGATCTACCAATGCACTAGAAAATAATCTATAACTATGTATATATAAAAAATGTATACCAATCTTGTGTGTGTGTGTATATACATATATGTAACATATGTATGTAATATAAGTATGTATACACATATAGATATCAATTTAAAATACAAATTAGAGACCAAATGAATATCAGATCCTTCTGGTTAAATAACTATATGACTTTCTATCATAAATGTATATATATATACACAACTAAGTATATATACACACACATATCTATAAAATCTTCATACAATACACACTTATATAGACAGATATGATTTCAAAATGCATAAACATGAGCCTAAATCAATTTCTGTATATCAAATATAGTGAAAGATTTTACAGATTTTATTAACGAAACTAAGCAAAATCTCTGACCTCAGCATTCATCAACATTTTGCCACTTCTATTTAAACATTGTCCTACAAACATATCATAAAGAAGGGCCTATTGTTGATTATAAAAAACAGTAACATTCAACTCAAGTTTATCTACTGACCACATGAGATTAATCAAATCTGAATATGTTATTTGCAGGTTAATTACAAAACAGCTCTCCAAAATAGTTCCTACAGACAGTACACTGTTCATCTGATTGCAGGCTGCATCAATTCATTTAATTTATTCTGGCCACCATTTTGGATTGTAGCAACTCAAGGCCTCAACTATGGAACGTATAAAAGGACAGAAAGAATAAACAAAGATTTACCAGACTCTCTTTCCTCAGACAGAATCTCAAAGGATGTGAAGATCTCTTGGGTTCAGTTTCAACCTCACGGAGAATCCATCCCTCCATCTTCACTGCTTTTACTCTCTCATGAAGCTCAAAGTATCCTCTACCAACTGGTAAAGGCACCAAGGGAGCAGCATGGTGCCCCTATAAGGAAGCTTCTTTTGTCTTTTCCCACACAATTCCCTAAATGGACCCTTGGCCTCCTCTATTTACTTCTTAATTCTTCTGAATTTGAGATCCTAAATGATTCTTTATCTTTATTGACCTACTAATAATTCCAGGGAAAGGAGACCATGAAGCAGAGATGTAGGACAGCTATAAGCCCCAGATATATGTGTGATAGATCCTTTTCTTCCTTTTCCCTCATCAGCAGAAAGGTATGGGTAAAAATAATTTGTTTAAAGACGCAGATCTTACCTAATGTAATCACTAAACATTTTTTCCAATTTTGAAGTATTAAAAATTAATTTTTAATAAGGCATCCTCCAAATCATTTCCCTCATTTGAAAATAATGCCTTAAAAATGGAACAGGAGGGGAAAAATCATATGAAAATACAGTGCTGATTTTCTTTCCATCTGTCCACTCCCCCCCAAAAAATCATATGCAAGAAAGCACTTGCACATTATTTCTCAACACCAATAACACCTATGAATTATATATATATTTTTAAAGTGTGTACTGAACACAGACCTAGTTGGAAGAGCTTAGGGAACCTAAGGCAACCATGAAATACTTTTTTTTCTCTCTAAAATTTGCCATGTTTCTGTTTTAGAAAAGCCTTTGTAATAACTAATATACATAATAGAGGCACGAATCATTTTATCCTCACTTAGTAGGAGCTTTGTCTTCGCTATTCAGGTACTCCATAAGGTTGAAATCTTTCAAAAAGCCTGAGCCCTCCTCAGGCTGAAGCAAAGTATAGACCTTAAGTATTTTTGCCACAATTTATATTTTCAAAGCCCTTTGTAAGCATTCATTAGTTCATACAAATAACTTCCTTCTGAAGTATGTGAATGCTTTGTTTCCCAGGCAGAGAGAGTTGGGTTCCGGGAGGTGACTGACATATGGCATGGAGAACTTAGGCCATACATAAAGAATGACTATATCTCAGAATGGGTTTCCTAAGGGCTTTGTGGAAACTTCAACTCTTTAAAACTAGGTTGGACCCCTACTGAAATGCTTTAGTTATGACTTCGTTGTGGTTTACCTGCAGGCAGAGGAACTGAGTAAATGATTCCAGCTCTTACAGTCCTAGCTTTATATACTCTTGGGACATTTATGCCCACAGGGCAGTTTAGGAGCAGGCTACAAATCAGAGGATAAAACTAATATCTGTACCTAAGGAATCATGTACTAATGTGAAATATTATAAAAGGATAGATGGGGGAGCTGTGTCTTTAAAAAGGTTTTCTTGAAGGGAGGTGCCTAGGTGGCACAGTCAGTTAAACATCTGACTCTTGGTTTCATCTCAGGTCGTGATCATCTCAGGGTTGTGAGATCAAGCCCCACGTGGGGCTCCACACTCAGTGCAGAGTCTGCATAAGACTCTGTCTCCCTCTCCCACTGCCCCTCCCTGCATGCATGCTCCCCCCCTTCCCAAATAAATAAGTAAAATTTTTAAGGTTTTCTTGGAAATGTACTTCCGTGGTTATGCCAAGATAAAGGTAGACAGCAGACCCCTTGTGTTAGACTGTTTATCTTGAAAGATCCTACTCTGTCACACCCATTAGTTTCCTACTAATATGCTGATTCTACATTTACTCTCTCATTTAACAGTATCATAGCTTGAGTCCAAAGGTGGCTTCCACAATTCCATTCTTCCTCCTATGTTGATGTGATCTCTAGCATCTGGGTTGCCTGCAACTGCTTTGACCACTAGATATAGAATAAGTAATGCTGTGCCAGCCTCAGACCTAGCCTTTAGAAGGACTAGCAACTTCCTCCTTCTCTCTTTTAGAATGTTCACTCTTGGGGCACTCCCTCATGGGGCACTCAGCCTCCTCTGCAAGAGAGAAAGAGACCACTTGGAAAGCACGGAGGCACCAGACAAGTGAGTAAAAACAAAAAACATTTTGGACATTAACTCTATCAAGCCTTCAGATGACTCTATCCCCAGCTACCATTTGATGACAATCACCCAAGAGATCCCCAAGTTAGACCCGAGCTGAGCCTAATCAATTCCCAGAACTATGAGATCATAATAAATTATTATTATAAGCCAATGTTTTGGAGCGGTTGGATTTAGATAACCAGAAAAACCAATATCAATGCTGTTTTCTCCATTTCCCTGTGGCTTCACAAAGGTATGACAGAAAAATAGGAGCTGGGCTGAACTAGGCTAAGCTAGAAGAACAGGGCTATTAAGAATTGGCAGCATAGTGTAGAGGACTAGAATCAGTCTTGAGAAATCTCGAGCAAGTTATTTAACCTCCCCAAGTACCAATTTCCTCATCTATAAAATGGGACTAATAGTATGACATCAAAGGACAGTGAAGATTTAATAAACCATAGGATGTTAAGCACCTAACACAGTGCTAAGACAGGCAGATCCTCCATAACTTGAACTATTATCATTGTTATCCTTATTAGCATTGCCTAAGCATGCTAGACTCTTTTCTGAATATCTGCTCAAGCCACAAGTCATTACCCTTCCCCCCAAATGCCTTCAGACTCATGAAAGTGGACATCCAGAAGACATGATCCCACTCCTAGACCATAATTAATTGGACTAGAGGAGACAAGAGAAACCAATTTATTTCTGTGTGTGACTATAATGACAGTGGCTTAAGAAAAGAGCTAAAAGATGTCCAAATTTCACTCTGTGGACTGAAAACAGAGAATCACACCAGAGAGAGACAGAATATAAATATAAATACAAATTTCCTAAAACCCTAATTGTTTTCCAAGTTGTGTTTCATGGCTCTTTCTGAGACCCAACTGCAATCCTTCTTTGGGGTATTGCAGGATGCATCTATATCCTTATGATGTTCCAACTTTTGTTTTGAGCCAACTTAAGTTGGGTTACTGTCATGCATCCAAAGAATCCAAGCAAAAGAAGAGGGAATAAAGGAGGAAACTTTAAATTAAAGACACTGTCAGTGGCTTCTCAATGCCAGAAAGCAATCAGGATCTAAACTGGATCCACTGAAATACTGCTTAAGCTTTACACATCTCCTTTCCATGACAAAGGCTCTGCTTATCATTGGTAGAATGGTCCAATGTTGTCTTCTTCTTCTTTTTTTTTTTTGTAACAGCTTTATTGAGATATAGTTTGTATAACATACAATTCATCCATTAAAAGCATACAATTGAATGGTTTTTAGTACATTCACAGAGTTGTGAAGCCATCACCACAATGAATTTTAGAACATTTTCATCACCCCTAAAACAAATGCCATACCTATTAGCAGTCACTTTCCATTTTTCCTCCCACCACTAATGTCACTCAGTCTAGGGTAACCACTAATCTAACTTTCTATAGATGTGATCATTCTGGACATTTCATATAAATGGAATTATACAGTACTGGACTTTAGTAACTTGTTTCTTTCTCTTAGCATAATCATCCATATTGTAACATGTATCAGTACTTCACTCCTTTTCATTGAGCAATAATCTTCCATGGTATGGATATGCCACATTTTATTTATCCATTCATGAGCTGATGGACATTTAGATTGTTTCCACTTTTGGCTACTATGAATAATGATGCTATGAACATTCATGTACTAGTTTTTGTGTGGATATATGGTTTCATTTCTCTTCAGTATACATCTAGGAATAGATTTGCTGGGTCATATGGTAACTCTATGTTTAAACAGCCAGACTATTTTCCAAAGTGGAGGCACCATATTGTATTCTCTCCAAAAATGTAGAAAGTTCATATTTCTCCAAAACATTTGTTATCTTCTGTTTGTTTTTTTAACTATAACCTTCCTAGTGTGTGTGATGTGGTATCTACTGGGTTTTATTTGCATTCTGTGATGACTAATGATGTTGAGAATATTCTCAAGTGTTTATTGGCCATTTGTCTATCTTTTTTAAAGAACTGTTTATTCAGATACTTTGCCTATATTTTAATTGAGTTGTCTGCCTTTTTGTTGTCGAGTTGTAAGAATTCCCTACATATTCTAGTTACAAATTCGTTATCCAATAAATGATTTGTAAATATTTTCTCCCAATCACTTAGCTCTGTTCACTTTCTTGATGGTGCCCTCTGAAGACAAAAAGGTTTTAATTTTGATGAAGTCCAATTTATCTTTCTTTTTGGTTGCTTGTGCTTTTAGAGTCTTATTTAAGAAAACTTTGCCAAAACTAAGATCAAAAAGTTTTCCCTCTATTTTCCTCTAAACGTTTTATAGCTTTAGCTCTCATACTTAGGTCTTTTATCCATTTTGAGTTAATTTTTTTATATGGAGGTAGGGATCCAACTTCATTCTTTTGCACATAGATATTCAGTTTTCCCAACAGTACTTGTTAAGAAGACTATTCTTTCCCATGTTGGACTGTTTTGGTATCCTTGTCAAAAATCAATTGACCATAAATATGTGTTTGTTTCTGGATTTCTAATTCTATTCCACTGATTTACAGGACTATTTTTATGCCAGTATCACACAATCTTGATTATTGTAACTTTGTAGTAAATTTTGAAATTAAGAAGTATGAATCCTACAACTTTGATTTTCATTTTCAATAGTGTTTGGTTATTCTAGGTTCCTTGAATTTCCAAAAGGAATTTTAGGATCGCTTTCTTAAATTCTGTTAAGAAATGAACTGGGATTTTGATAATAATTGTGTTGAAGCTGTAAATCAACTTAGAGAATATTTCCATCTCAACAATATTAAATCTTCTAATCTATGAACATGGGATATCTTTCCATATATTTAAGTCTTCCTTAATTTCTCTCAACAATGACTTGTGGTTTTCAGAATTTAGTTCCACATTTATTCGTTAAATTTATTCCTAAATATTTACTATTTCATGCCATTGTAAATGGAATTGCTTTCTCAATTTTATTTTCAGATTATTTATTGCAAGGGTATAGAAGTACAATTGATTTTTGTATATGGATCTTGTATCCTATAACCTTACTGAGATTGTTTATTAATTCTAATAATTTTCTGTAAATTCCTTAGGATTTTCCATATGTAAAAAAAAAAAAAAAGACCATATCATCTGCAAATAGAGATAGTTTTACTTTTTCCTTTCTAATTTGGATGTCTTTTATTTCATTTTCTTGCCTAATTTCTCTGGCTAGAAGTTCCAGCACAATGTTGAAGAGAATAACAAGAGCAGATATCTATTTAATTTTTTCCTAACCTTGGGGAGAAGAATTCAGGCTTTCACAATTAAGTATGTTAGCTGTTGGTTTCCAATGTCTGGCCAAATATTCTAGTCACAGCGCATATTTTTGAGAACTTGATATCAAATCTTCTTGTTTACAAATATAACTAAATATTGTTCATTTTTTAAATAGAGTCTTAAAAAAAACTATTAGCTCTTCAAATTCCACAATACTCATACAGATATATAACAGCAACAGTTTATTGTGTTGTGAGGAAAAGTATACTGGAGTGAGTCTTATAACACAGTCTTGGCTATCCCTTTCATTCTTGGGTCTACTCTGAACCTCACTCTTCTGCGAACTGAAGATACCAGTCTGGTTTCTTCTACCTCTCTGTGAGAACCATGTGAGTAAATATGAGAAGGGCTTTAGAAAATGCAATGCTTTAGGCAAAGACGTTATTGTTTATTTCTCCTAAAATATGTCAAGTTTTTTCATGTATATCTACCAAATATTGTTGAAGAAATCAACTCTTTTCCTCCCTTGTATGTATAATCAGTGATTATCATGATTAATATAGAAAAGGGATTTTTTTTTAATTTCCAAGTGAGATAAATTAAAACTTTCTTCAAAACTAAGTCCCCTTATTTTTAATGAAAAACTAGAACTCAACCTCTACACATCTTTAAATGCCGAAGATTTTTTTACCTAAATTAGATTTTTTTAAATTAGGCACAAATGGCATATAACATTATATTATTTTCAGGTGTATGACATAATGATCCAATATTTGTATATATTGCAAAATGATCATGATAAGCAGTATAATTATCATCGGTCATCATACATAGTTACAAAAATATTTTTTCTTGTAATGTGGACTTCGAAGGTCTACTCTCAGGAGCATTAAAATATGCAATAGCATATTATTAACTATAGTCACCATGCTGTACATTACACCCCCATGTCCGAATTATTTTATAACTGGGAGTTTATCCCTTTTGACCCCTTTCACCCATATTGTCCACTCCCCTTTCCTCCCCCTTTGGCAACCACAAATCTGTTCTCTGTATCTATGAGCTTGAATTTTTTTTTTTAGGTTTTATATATAAGTGAGATCATACAATATTTGTCTTTCTCTGACTTGTTTCACTTAGCATAATTCCCTCAAGGTCCATCCATGTTGTCACAAATGGCAAGATTTCATCCTTTTTAATGGCTGAGTACTATCTCATTGTATATATATACTGTACATTTTCTTTACCCATTAATCCATCAGTGGACATTTAAGTTGTTTCTATGCCTTTACTATTATAAATAATGCTATAATAAACAAGGGGGCACATATATCTTTTCAAATTAATGTTTTCATTTTCTTCAAATATCCAAAAGTGGTATATTTATAGATCAGAATGGTAGTTCTGGATTTGTAGATCAGATGATAGTTCTATTTTTAATTTTTTGAGAAACTTCCATACCATTTTCCAGAGGCTGCACCAATTTACATCCTACCAGCAGTGCATGAAGGTTCCCTTTGCTCTAGTTCCTCACCAACATTTGTTATTTCTTGTCTTTTTGGTACTAGCTATTATAATAGGGTGAGGTGATGTCTCATTGTGATCTGATTTTACATTTTCCTGATGATTACTGATGTTAAACATCTTTTCATGTACCTATTGGCCATCTGTATGTGATCTTTGGGAAAATGTCTATTCAGATCTTCTCCCCATGATTTTTTGATACTGAGCTGTCTGAGTTCTTTATATATTTAGGATATTAACCCCTAATTGAATATGTGATTTGCAAATGTTTTCTCCCATTCAATAGGCTGCCTTTTCATTTTGTTGATGAATTCCTTTGCTGTGCAGAAAATAAGTTTTTGAAAGACTCATCAATATTTTTCTGAAATATTTTTAGACTTGTTTTATTGATAGAAATATGTCTGTTAAAATCTTTACCCCTCAGTTCATTATTTGTAAATTGAGGGGATTAAAGAACACAACTTTAAAATCTCTTCCAATGATAAAATTAAAACTTTCAGGTTATGAAACAAGATCTTATGAACAAGACTACATAAGGTTTTTAAGCTGGTATGAAAATTTTCTAAGGATTAATTCAAGTAACTGTCTGCTTTATTATATTGCCTTTCTATTTCAAATATTTTTTGAATTCCCCATGAAATGGTGTTATTTAATTTTTTCAGAAATCAGCACAATTTTTCCTTTAATGTTAAACAAATCACTTGCTTTCCAACATTTAACTATTTCTATCATAAAAAAAACTCAAATCTTTTCACTTAAATTATTTAAACAATGTGATACTGGGGGGGAGCGAAGATGGCAGCAGGGTAGGAGGAGGATCCTAGGTTTGTCTTGTTCCTCAAACACAAGTAGATAACTATCAAATCATTTTAAATACCCCAGAAATCAACCTGAACATTGACAAAACAAACTCCACAATTAAAGGAAGAGAAGAAGGTACATCAAGGAAAGTAGGAAGTGCAGAAATGTGGTTTGGGGGAAGAACAGATTGTGGGTGCTGTGAAGGAGAAAGAGCCATGGCTGTGGAGAAAGGAGAGAGGGAGAGAGGAGTACACAGGGGAATGCACAAGGAGAACATTTCCATTTATTGGGAAAATGAGAGGGGCTGATTTTCATGAGTTCTTGCAACTGGAGGGGCTTAAAGACTAGAATTTTAAAGGTCAGCAGGCTTGGCTGAGAAAGCACTCAGAGGGCATTGCCCTGCTCCTGGAGAGAAGGCAGGCAAGCAACCCAGGAGGCAGATGGTACAGAAATACTGATATGAAGAATGCCTGGGGCACACAGGGAGGAAATTATTTGCTCTTCTCAGAGTGCTTCCCTGAGAGGCAATGTTCTGGAAGATGCCTTTCTAGGAAACAAAGGAGCTGGCTCCCATAATTTCTTTCCCTTGCCCCTCAGCACAAACAAAGAGCCACCTGCAGTAAGCAGTACAGCACCAACCCTGGCTGCCTAACCTGCTTACATGAAGTCCCACACCCCTGTACTCTGGCAGGACTGCCCCTCTCAATCAAGCTTGCCACAGTCCTAGTGTGGTGGGCCCCTTCCCCAGAAGACCAACACAAATCCCTGCCCACACCACATATCCTGACCATAAAGTTCTGCAGGGCTTCAGTTCTGGTGGAGGTAGTAACAGGTCTCTTTTAACAAGCAGACCAGAGCATACCTCGTTAAAACTCACCACATTCTGTCCAAGGACCAAACACTCCCCATTGTAGGCAAGTAGAGCCTCCGCAGATGACTGGCTTGAAGGACAGAGCAGCCAAAACACAACAGCAGAGTGCCGACAGCACACACCAGAGACATTCCCTGAAGCACCAGGCCCTGGACACTATATGATCTCTTCTTCATAAAACCTTTACTCTCAGGAGCAGAAAATATAAGAGGCTTTTCTAACATACAGAAGAAGGCAGAGACTTAGACAAAATGCCATGATAGAGGAATTCATCCCAAACGAAAGAACAAGATAAGGTCATGGGCAGAGATCTAAGCAAAACAGACATTAGTAACATGCCTGATGGACAATTTAAAGCAACAATCATAAGGATATTCACTGGGCTTGAGGAAAGAATGGAAAACTTCAGGGAGACCCTTACCACAGAGATAAAATTTCAAAAGAATCAGAAATGAAAAATGCAATAACTGAGACTGGAAACAAGTTTGATGCAATGAACACAAGGCTGGAAGAAGCTGAGGAACAAATAAGTGATATAGAACACAACACAATGGAAAATAATGAGGCTGAACAAAAGAGAAAAAGAATTATGCATAACGAGAATACACTTAGGGAACTCAGTGACTGCATCAAACATACTAACATTTGGATTATAGGAGTCCCAGAAGAAGGAGAGACAGAAAGGGGGGCTGAAAATTTATTTGAGGAACTAATAGTTGAAAACTTCCCTAATCTGGGGAAGGAAACAGACATCCAGATCCAGAAGGGACAGAAAACTCCCATCAAAATCAAAAAAAGCAAGCCAACACCAAGACATATTGGCATTAAATTTGTAAAATATAGATAAAGAAAAATTCTTAAAAGCAGCAAGACAAAAGAAGCCCTTAACTTACAAAGGAGGCCCCATGATAT
This sequence comes from Ailuropoda melanoleuca, assembly GCF_002007445.2. Lineage (NCBI taxonomy): Eukaryota > Metazoa > Chordata > Mammalia > Carnivora > Ursidae > Ailuropoda > Ailuropoda melanoleuca. The sequence continues at coordinate 8,594,769 of NC_048237.1, forward strand.
TAGCTACAGATTTCTCAACAGAAACTTGACACACCAGAAGAGAGTGGCAGGTATATTCAAAGTGCTGAATGAGAAAACCCTGAAGCCAAGAATACTCTATCCACAAAGGTTATCATTCAGAAGAGAAGGAGTGATGAAGAGTTTTTCAAACAAAAACTAAAGGAGTTCATGACCACTAAATAAGCCCTGTAAGAAATATTAAAGGTGACTCTTTGAGTGGAAAGGAAAGACAAAAAGTGAAAAAGACAAGAAAGGAACAGAGAAAATCCCCAGAAAAAAAATTACAAAATGTGTAATAAAATGTCACTAAAAACATATCAGTAATTACTCTGAATGTAAATGGACTAAACACACCAAAAAAAAAAAAAAAACCCAGAGGTGTCAGAATGGATTTAAAAAGCAAGATCCATCTACATATTGCCTGCAAGAGACTCATTTTTGACCTAAAGACACCTGTGGATTTAAAGTGAGAGAACAGAGAAATATTTATCATGCAAATGGATGTCAAAAGGAAGCTGGAGGAGCAGTATTTATATCGGACAAACTAGACTTTGAACCAAAGTGTCTGACAAGAGAAGAAGGAGAGCACTATATCATAATAAAGGGGACAATCCAACAAGGATACCTAATAATTGTAAATATTTATGCACCCAAATGGGCATACTGAAATATATAAAACAATTAGTAACAAACATAAAGCAACTTATTGATAATAATACAATAATAGTAAGGAACTTCAACACCCCACTTACATCAATGGACAGATCATCTAAATAGAAAATTAACAAGGAAACAATGGCTTTTATTTTTTTAAAGATTTTATTTATTTATTTATTTATTTGACAGAGAGAGAGAGACAGCCTGCAAGAGAGGGAACACAAGCAGGGGAAGTGGGAGAGGAAGAAGCAGGCTCCCAGAGGAGCAGGGAGCCCGATGCAGGGCTTGATCCCAGGACCCTGGGATCATGCCCTGAGCCGAAAGCAGCTGCTTAACGACTGAGCCACCCAGGCACCCCAGCAATGGCTTTTAATGACACACTGGACTAGACGGACTTAACACATATACTCAGAAAAATTCAACCTAAACAACAGAATATACACTCTTTTCACCTGCACATGGAACATTCTCCAGAAGAGATCACGTACTAGGTCACTAATCAGGCCTCAACAAGTACAAAAAGACTGAGATCATATCATGCATATTTTCTGACCACAACACTATGAAACTTGAAATCAACCACAAGAAAAAATTTGGAAGGACCACAAATACATGGAGGTTAAACAACAGGCTACTAAACAATGAATGGGTCAACCAGGAAATCAAAGAAGAAATAAGACTGTACGGAAACAAATGAAAATGAAAACATGGCAGGCCAAAACTTTTGAGATGCAGCAAAAATGGCCCTAAGAGGGAAGTACATAGCAATACAGGCCTACCTCAATAAGCAAGAAAAATCTCAAAATAACAACTTAACCTTACACCTAAAGGAGGAAGAAAAAGAACAACAAATTCTAAAGCCAGCAGAAGGAGGGAAATAATAACGATTAGAGCAGAAACAAATGACACAGAAACTTAAAAAGCAGAAGAACAAATTGATGAAACCAGGAGTTGCTTCTTTGAAAAAAATTAATAAAATTAATAAAACCCTAGCCAGACCTGTCAAAAAGAAAAGGGAGAGAGCCCAAATAAATAAAATCATAAATGAGAGAGGATAAATACAACCAACACCACCAAAATACAAACAATTATAAGTGAATATTGTGGAAAACTATATGCCAAATAATTGGACAAGCTGGAAGAAATGAATAAATTTCTAGAAAGATATAAACTACTAAAACTGAAACAGGAAGAAATAAGAAACTTGACCAGCAAAGAAATTCAATCAGTAGTCAAAAATCTCCCAATAAACAAAAGTCCAGGGCCAGACGGCTTCACAAGGGAATTCTACGAAACATTTAAAGAAGAGTTAATACCTATTCTTCTCAAAGTATTCCAAAAAATAGAAAAGGAAGGGAAACCTCCAAATTCATTCTATGAGGCCGGCATCACCTTGATACTAAAACCAGATAAAGACTCCTCTAAAAAATAAAACTATAGGCCGATATTCCTGATGAACATGGATGCAAAAATCCTCAGTAAAATACTAGCAAACTGAATCCAATAGTACATTAAAAGAATCATTCACCACAATCAAGTGGGATTTATTCCTGGGCTGCAAGGGTGGCTCAATAGTCGCAAATCAATCAACTTGATACACCACATTAATAAAAGAAAGGATAAGAATCATATGATCCTTTTAACAGACGCAGAAAAAGCATTGGACGAAGTACAACATCCATTCATGGTAAAAACCCTCAACAAAGTAGGGTTAGAGGGAACATACCCCAACATAATAAAGGCCATATATGAAAAACACACAGCATATCATCTTCAATGGGGAAAAAAAATGAGAGCTTTTCCTCTACGGTCAGCAACAAGACTGGGATGTCTACTCTCATCATATTATTTGACATAGGACTGGAAGTCCTAGCCATAGCAATCAGACAACGAAAAAGAATAAAATCCAAACTAGCAAGAAAGAAGTATTTGCAGATGATATGATACTCTATATATAAAATCCAAAGACTCCACCAAAACCTTGCTAGAACTGGGAAAACAGGACAGCAAAAGGGAAAAGAATGAAACTGGACCACTTTCTTACACTATACACAAAAATTAATTCAAAATGGATTAAAGACCTAAATGTGAAGATGTAACCATTAAAATCCTAAAGGAGACCACAGGCAGTAACCTCTTTGACATCGGCCCTAGCAAATTCCTGCTAGATATATCTCCTGAGGCAAGGGAAAAGAACTTCTAAAATTCAACTCCCCAAAACCAAATAATTCAATTAAAAAATGGGCAGAAGACATGAATAGACATTTTTCCAAAGAAGACATACAGATGGCCAACGGACACATGAAAAGATGCTCAACATCACTGATTATCAGGGAAATACAAATCAAAACTACAATGAGATATCACCTCACGCTTTTCATGATGGCTAAAATCAATAACACAAGAAACAACAAGTGTTGGGAAGGATGTGAAGTAAGGAAAACCATTTCTTACACTGTTGGTGGAAATGCAAACTGGTGCAGCCACTCTGGATAACAGTGTGGAGGCTCCTCAAAAAGTTAAAAATAGAAATACCCTATGACCAAGCAATTGCACTACTAGATATTTACCCAAAGAATACAAAAATACTAATTTGAAGGGATACATGGACCCCAATGTTCATAGCAGTATTATCTACAATAACCAAATTATAGAAACAGCCCAAATGTCCACCAATTGATGAATGGATAAAGACAAGGTGATATATACATAAATCATATATATATCATATCTTATATATAATGGACTATATATTAGATATATGTATATGGATATATATGGATAATGGGTATATGTATCTTATATACATTTATATATCTTATAAATATGTGGAATATTACTCAGCCATAAAAAAGAATAAAATCTTGCCATTCACAATGACACAGATGGAGCTAGAGAGTATTATGTTAAGCAAAATAAGTCAGAGAAAGACAAATACCATATGATTTCACTCATGTGTAGAATTTAAGAAACAAAACAAATGATCATAGGGGGAAAAACGAGAGAGGCAAACTAAGAAACAGACTCCTAACTATAGAGAACAAACTGATGGTTGCCAGTGGGTGGGGGGAATGGGTTGGACAGGTGATGGGGATTGAGGAGTACACTTACTTGTGGTGAGCACTGGGTGTTGTATGTAAGTACTGAATCACTAAATTGTACAACTGACACTAACATCACACTGTATGTTAACTAACATAGAATTTAAATAAATTCATGGTAACTGGAACTTTAAAAAAACTTAAAAAAATAAACAATGTTATATTAATGGAAAACATTCTTCTCAGGATTAATTCCTAGATTACTTTGATGTGTACTTAGTTGCATTTATCATAATGCACACTACTGTCTTATAGCACTACGATTTACAAAGCAATTATGAAACATAGGTTTATGTTGAACATTTGAATAAAACAAGAAAAGTCAACAATGTCAACTTTCTCTGAGAAGCCTTCCCTGATTCATCAGCCTAGATCAAATCTCTCTAATATATGTTTTTAGAGTTACATACTTTTTCTTCACAATATTAAGTATCTAATATCATATTTCTTTGGTTAATAATTAATATCTATCTATCTACTAGAGACCCATTATTTCCCCATGCTTGGTATGAATGAATCAATGAAGTAATACATCATTACCAGAGTATATCTCTACTACGCTCCACTTACTCCTTTTTTGCTACTCTTTCTGCCATCAATAATAAAAAACCTTAAGTTCCTTAATGATAGAACTAAGACCTGGCACTTAAGGATTAAGTGAAGAGAATGGAAAGAAGGGATGAAAGGACAGGGATTTCGCTGAACATTCTGAGTCAGAGCCCAGATCCACAGGAGCAAGGCTAATTATGATTAGATAGGTCACCAGGGGAGTCCTGAGCCTCTGTCATGAGGGGTTCACCTGGCCTCCGGCTTCAGCAATAGTGCTCCTACCTCTTTCCTACTTCCTTGTTTCTGGCTTGATTTCCAGGATGCAGCCCACCTGTTTTGGGGATTTTATGTGACATCCTTCTCTGGACCCTGGCTCCTCTCCTCTCTCTACTTTGGGCTCCCCTAGATTACTCACTGGCCACCTTTTCATGTGAAGAAGGTTTTCCCAAGCCTCCTGGGCTCGAACTCTCTGCTGCCCCTACCAGCAGCCATCACTTGTGGTCACCTCCAGAGAGATCCACCTGCTCAAACTTGGCCATTCTGATTTGGCTCAAGATAGAGTCCTCAATATTTCCAACTTGTTTGCATGCATAAAAATCATATTTAACTCAAATCTCGCATATTATTTTCAAAGCCAGTTTAAGCAGCGTAAGAAGGGTTCTTAGAAAGAGGTCCACTGTAGCCACTGAATAGTCTAGATTTACAAAGAAAGCACTGAAGATACTTGTTTCCAACTGAGACTATTCTTCCAATCCAAGTAATGGCATGCAGGTGCTTGTCAGTTAAGACAATTTATGTACATTGATGGATTTGCTTGTCATCCTAACTAGAGTCATGCACACTTTGATTTTGAGCACATCTTATTTATCTAGAAAAAAAAAAGTTCTTTGTTAAAATAACAGAATCCATACTATTGAAACACAAATTATACATCTTTTACATTATGGTTTAAAGTAAATCAAGGAACCACCACAAAATCAATAGTTAACTTGGGAAGAAATGATTCGGGAGAAGGCTGTCACTTTTTATTCTTTACCTTTCTGATCACTTGGAAATTTCTAAACATGTACATCTACAACTTTTATTATTCTTAAATATCAGCATGGGCTAGATTGGAGAGCATATTTTCAATACCTTTTTGTATTTTCGCATTTAAGGAACTAATACTCTTAATAAATAAATAAGGCATAGATTTTTTTTTTTAAGATTTTATTTATTTATTTATTTATTTGACAGAGAGAGACAGCCAGCGAGAGAGGGAACACAAACAGGGGGAGTGGGAGAGGAAGAAGCAGGCTCCCGGCAGAGCAGGGAGCCCAATGCAGGGCTCGATCCCAGGACCCTAGGATCACTCCCTGAGCCGAAGGCCGACGCTTAATGACTAAGCCACCAGGCGCCCTGCAGATTTTTTTAAATTAAGGAAGTATTTAAAGGAATATGAAGCAATAAAACTATGTAGGTATAGATCAGGCATGTCCTGACCAATTTAAAATGTGTTTATTCACTACCTAGTGATCAAACATTAAAGAGCTAGGTCACATAGTCTCCCATTGAAACCTTGCAAAGCAGTATGAGGCCTCAGTCAGCAGAGGTCTTGCTGAGAGGAAGGGTGGCATTTAGATGAAGTTAAAGAATAATAAGGATCCCAACTGCTTCAAGAAAGCAGCTGTCTACTCAACAGTAAGCATTAGGCCAGGTGCTGGTTTCGTGCTATCTATACAAGTATGGCAGTGGTAGTTCCTGTACCTAGGTCACCCACAGTTTAGTGGAGGAGAAAAATGCAGTAAAACAAATAACTAAAATATTCTATTACAATCCCAAATAATTCTATATGATTAAAATATTCTATGTACAACATGGGTGTACAAAAAGAGTGCACAGAAGAGCCATCTTCAGGGGAGAGGACAGAAGACAGTACATTGAAAGATGCTGCCCAACATCTTATGATGAGGCTGGAAATCAAACTAGTTCAACTGGAAACAGTTCAAAATGTGCTAACATAAGAGCAGACACTCAAAATCTTCCCCCACTACCCTCAAGCTCTGTTTCCAACCTCATCTCCTACTACATGTGCTCATAAATACTATGTTCCTACCACATGAAAATATAAGGGTCGCCAAACATGCCATGCATTTTCGTGGAATTCTTTTGCTAGTACCTGTTCCTGGTGTGTTGAATGTCCTTCTTCTTTTTCTGTCAGAATTCCTTATTATTCTTTAACTTCATGTCCTTGCCACCCTACTTGATGCTGCCAACTAAAGTTTCTCCCTTTTTCTTCTAACACTTACTGTATTTACTAAGTGCCAGTCATTGTTCTAAATCCTTTACAAGTATCTAAAATAATCATTTTAGCTAAATACCCAGATTGTTCCCATCTCACAGCTTAAGTAAGTGACACATAGCAAGATTAAACAACCTGTTCAAGGTCATAGAACAATAATGACTTCCATTTGTTGAGAACTAATTGGTTTACACAGTTGACTTATTTGCTTTACTAATCATGACAACTTTTTGAAGGAATTATTGTTTTATCCCTTTTTAAAGTGAAATTAATAAGCTTCCACTGCAGTAAGTGGATAGAGTCGGCTTCACAACCTCAACCCCACCATCCACCTCACTCCTACCACTGACATGACTTTCCCTCTTTTTACTCCACTTCTTAATTAAGTTCAAAGACTTCCTGGACCAATGACTCCCTCACTATATGGATGTGAAAACTGAGGCCCAGAGTCTTGCTCAGGTTTTATTCCCAGGCCATGTTTCTCACCATCATAATGCCTTGTCTCCATCAAAACCTAGGAGGGAGCTGATTATCAGTCACTGTAAGTGCTGACTTCCATTATTACTTCCACATTGTGGGTGACTGCACTCTGACTATTCCTCAGGGCAAGGTAGAGCCTCCTAGAAAAGAAGATAGCAGATTCTATGGCAGATGGCCAAGAATCTGAGACCTGCTATTTAAACATGCTCACATACATGTGCCAAATTAATCTGTGGGCTATCAGGATAATTAATTTTAATGCATGAATAAAATAACATACAGATTTATGATAAAGGTGAGTAAATAATCATATTGTTGAGCCAATATAAAATCAAGAATATGTGCAACACAATGAAAAAAATACTAAAAGATCATCTGCATATGCCTGTTTCAAGTGAGCTGAGTTGCAAATCTTACTTATTCTGTCAACCTGATCAAATGATTTTAATTTTTTACTTTTCCTTCCTCTAACATAATGCCTTATTTTTAAAATGCAAATTCTTTAATGATTTCCAAAACTAAATAAAATACCACTGTTAAACCCTCAGAAATTCTTTAAATCTCTTTCGTCAGCCTTTAAATGGATTTACTGCACCTTATGGAGTGGTATTTTGCTATTGGAAGGGGGGTTGCTTGACACCCTAATATGTCCATAAACTTGTTTTAAAATGAACATACGATAAAGTGAGAATCTTAGCTTCTCAAATACTATCTAACACCACATTCAGGTTACACAATAATATGAATATGGCATGCCTAGGTGGCTCAGTCAGTTAAGTGTCTAACTCTTGATTTCAACTCAGGTCATGATCTCAGGGTCATGAGCTTGAGCCCCACATCAGGCCCCATGTTCAGTGTGGAGTGTGCTTGAGATTCTTTCTCTCCCTCTTCCTCTGCCCCTCCCCCCACTTGTACACTCACTCTCTCTAAATAAATAAGTAATCTAAAAAATATGAATATGTGGTTAGAATAAATGTAAAACTTAAATAGCATCTTAATTTTCATAGCACTTCACAGTTTATAAAATACTTTCATAAATATTGTTTCAATTTGATTACCACAATAACCCTGTAAGGCAGAGAAAGCAGGATTCATATTCTAATATTATGTGTGTGTGTATGTATAATGATTGTCCTGATTTACACAACTAATGAAGTGGCAAAACCACTGAAAATTACTTTAAGTCAGGTTTGTTTCCACATGCTATTTATCTTTCTAATGGCCATGAGGGATTTTAGAAATCATTTAAACCAATTCCCGCATGTCAGATATGAAGAAACTGAGCCTCACAGAAGTGACTAATCCAAGGTTATTGACCAGTCAGTGGTAAAGTCCTAGAAAACAAAGCTCCCTGGTCTTTGGAGCATTTTTACTGAACCATATTAATTCAACCTGAGGGCATCCCATTATGAGAGAAAGTAGAAAATGTTACTGATTTGGTTATCCATTGCCTTAGAGTTCCACGCCAGGGACAAGTCTTTGGGTGTGACCACATTTTACAACAGTCCTACAATGTCTTGTTGGGCTTCTCCTACTGATGCTAAAGATGCAAGTGTATTAGGAAAGAAATAAACCTGCAAACCCCATCCAACCCCCACCCCCTATATCACCTCCTCCATGAAATTCTAGGCCCTAGCAGCATCTCCAGATTCAGAGGGAGCTCACTTGAAGAGGTATGGCAAGAAGAAAAGATATGACAAGGCTGGGAGAAAGTGAAAAAGAAAAGAAAAGAAAAGAAAAAAGAAAAGAAAAGAAAAGAGAGAGAGAGAGAAAGAAAGAGAGAGAGAAAGAAAGAGAGAAAGAGAGAGAGAGAGAAAGAAAGAGAAAGAAAGAAAGAAAGAAAGAAAGAAAGAAAGAAAGAAAGAAAGAAAGAAAGAAAGAAAGGCAATTGTCTTCGTTGTGCTTACAGAGATCTCATGTCTCCACACAGACCTGACCGCCTACAATGAGCCCTGCTTTTCAGCGGTGTTCCTGAGCTCACCACCCCCACCACAACTCCTCTGCTCCCCAGTTAAAATTACACTCCTGTCCAGCACTGTGGGAATGAGACCACAGCCTGTCCTGTCTGACCAGATGGGTTGAGAGTCTCTGTCAACACCAATACTATTTTGTACCACGAACTAAAATACTTTCAACATTATTCTTAGTAATTTTTTTTATTACACAAGTAAAACTCTGAAAACTTAATAAACTGTTTCTTTAAAAATTATTGGCCTTTTTAAAAGAGTCTTATTCACTATTCTGTGTACAGTCAAGAGAATGGGCTTTGGAGTTTAACAACTCTGGATTAAATCCTAAATCTTCCATTCATTTCCTATGGGATCTTAGACAAGTTACTGGACTTTCCTAAATCTCATCATCTGGAAAATAATATCTGCCTTTCAGGGTTATTGTGAAAACTTTTTAAAGAAGACAATATATGTAAAGCTATTAGCATAGTGTCTGGCATTGGATGGACATCAAGTAAATAATAACTATTGTGTTTATTTTTCTATAAAGTGTCAGGGTTCACAAAGATATGATGATTTTTGGTTTTACAAATGACTGAAGCTAAATATGTCCACTGGGTAGTTAATTGACATTTATTCATTCTCTCATCTGACAAACACCAAGAACAGCCATCTCTTAAGCTTTATGTTGGCTACAATGATGACTAACACCCCCTCCATTATCAAGGGATTCAGAGACTAATGGATATTCAATTCAATTTTATACATTGAAAGCAAATCCCTTGTGCATCACTTCCATGCTTTATAAACATTTGTCTCCCCCACTACCGCAAAGTTGCTGACAGCAGACTCCATCTTATTTGCTCAGCATCACAGTACCTAATTAATATGCTCTCTTACACTTAGTTGGAACTCAGTAAATATTGCTAAATTGACTTAAATGAAATGGAATCATTGTTCCTAGGAAGCACCAGTATTTATAATTAAAATATTTAGGTAATATTTTGGGTCTATATAACTTCTTTTTAAGTCTCTCTCTTCTTATGTTATTTCATTTCAAACAAATACCTCTTTAGGAAAGATAGGAGTTGACATTATTATTATATATATAATTTATATATTTATATATAAAATTAACTAATAAAGTTAAATTAGTGAAGAAACTGACACGTTTAATTTGATAATGTAGAATAACATGAAACTCCACTGTAGGGTATTTGAGTATTCAAATTTAATAGTATACTGATCATCAACCAAATGGCATTCTGAACCAGGTATCACATTTGTCACCTACTGATAATCTAATTTGATTCTACTGACCTAGGTGGCCAAGAGGAGTCCTTTACCCAGAATTATACGGATATCGCACTGCAATCAATGATCTCCACTGTGAAGGATGACTGCCCCAGTCAGGTGGATTATTCAACAAAGAACTATTCCTGGCCATAAATTTATCCCTTGATTCTATTTCTTACAGGTCTTAATCTTTAAAGGTCTCTCCCCCCTCTCCTGCCAATACAGAAATTAGTACAATTTCAGACAAAAATTTCTATGGCTGCGAGACTATAAGGTAACATTCTATTGTAAAGCTGTGTGTTAGTAACACAACTTCTAGGATGGGGACTCACACTTATAATGAATGTGGCCTGGTTCACCATAGCCACAGTACATATACACACTCTACTATGCAAAGGAATTTTTAAAAATTAGAAATTAAAATCCACTGAAAAAAGAATATAATTCTACTGGGTACCCAAGGGCTCTAGCACTTGATTTCAAGTAGATGCTGACTGATTGCTTCTCACTTTATTTATATGCTGAAATCTCAACTTCAACTCATGTTAACGGCAATCTTATTTGCATGACTGCACATCCTACATTAGTGACTTTCTTCTTGGCTCACTGTGCCTCTAAAGCTAACTTCATGATTCACAAAGTGGAACATGGGACTGAAGAAATGGTCTCACTGATTCTGGCAACATCCCAAAGTTTGCCACTTTCACTGTAGATGGTGTAACAAATATACATAAATATATATATTCTGGTTACATAGGAAAACAATTCCAGGAAGAAAATTAATTTTCATAATAAGAGAAATGCAAGGAAGACGTAGGGAGACAGGATGAAGATCTGACTGGGGCAAATCCCACAAAATGAAGGCTTATCCTTTGGGAGATTAGGAGTTCTCTTCTGAAGAACGCATTCCTGTTTCTCTGCCATTTTCTTTTGGTCCCAGACTGAGGGCTTAAACTGAACCTAAAGACATGAAACCCACACTGGTCATGGGTTTCTAGGCATTCCTTACATGAATGGAGACACCTGAAGTAGAAAAATGAATTTAAAACAAGTGCACATACTTGTTGCACTGGATCCTTCTTTTTTTAAATGTCCATTTCAAGGGACTAGAAGAGATGAACAAGAGTGTAGGTAAGCATTATGAAGCAAAGAAATGTAATACTTTGAAGCAAAGAACAAGTGAAATGTTTAATCTATCTTAGAGCTTTTCCTGGAAGTGTTTCCAGGATGCTTTATTTGAAGCACAAGTGAAGGCGAAAAGTTTCAAAAGGTTTAGCAAATCCCCCTTGTTATTTTACTCATAATTTTAAACTGCTAAATAACTCTGGTATGGAATTAAAACTCAAAACATGCACTGAAGTCCAATGTAAAGTAATGCTACAGGATTTTCTTAAAAGATGGCAATGAGGGGTGCCTGGGTGGCTCAGTTGGTTAAACATCGGCCTTTGGCTAAGGTCATGATCCCAGGGTCCTGGGATTGAGCTGGCCTGGCTCCCTGCTCAGCGGGGGAGTCTGCTTCTCCCTCTCCCTCTGCTTCTTCCCCCACTCATGCTGTCTCTCTATCTCAAATAAAAATAAACATCTTTAAAAAAAAAAAGATGCAACTATAGTCTACCACAAATCATTTAGAATTTTTTTTGAAGTGTATTAAATATTTTAGTTTATCTGAATTGATTTCTGGGTTTGGAAATGAGCTTTTATTGTTTTCAATAACATTAGTTAATTCCAATAAACATTAATTAAATATGGGACATCTCTGCTGGATGCTTCAAGACATAGGACTATGACCTCCTTGAGAGCAAGAATAGGGCCTTATTTATTTAGTTGAGGAATAAAAATAGTAGAGAAACTAAATTACCATGCATGGTATATATAGTGGGAGAAATGTAGAAAACAAATTACTATGCTGTTCAAAGCAGGGGAAAATCACCACTATTTGTGAAGACCAAAATAGGCATCATTGAAGGCAGCACTTATATGGGCCCTGATGGATAGTGAGGATTTTGATGGGCACTGAGGCATGGTTAGGAATTTGACAAAAAGAGAAAGCAAAAGACCATAGCGACAAAGAGCATGGGCTCTGCCTGGATTCCAACTCAGGTTCTACTATCAATCAGCTATGTGATTTAGGGCAAGTCATTTAAAAAACTCTTTCCCTTTGGGGCGCCTGGGTGGCACAGCAGTTAAGCATCTGCCTTCAGCTCAGGGCGTGATCCCGGTGTTATGGGATCAAGTCCCACATCAGGCTCCTCCACTATGAGCCTGCTTCTTCCTCTCCCACTCCCCCTGCTTGTGTTACCTCTCTTGCTGGCTGTCTCTATCTCTGTCAAATAAATAAATAAAATCTTTAAAAAAAAATAAAAAATAAAAAAAAACTCTTTCCCTTTAATTTCCTTATTTTAAAATGGAGCTAGTAATAATACATACCTCCTAGGATAATTGTCATAAGTTATTCTAAACAAAATGCTTAGATTATTGCCTGCAACATATTAAGTCCTGTAAAAGAGTTAGTCATTATCATTCTGTGCAAAAGCAAAGGCACAGTTAAAAGAAAATGTGTATAGAATGATGAATAATTGGCTAAAGGGGATGGCATAAATAGGAGAGTAGTAAAAGAAAAACTAGAAAATAAACTGACAGTCCATTGTCGAGACCATCAATTGCCAGAGAAGAGTTTATTCTAAATTATGTAGGAAGTAGGAAGCCAGTGAAATTTTGCTTTTGTTTTTGCTTTTAACCTGGGGGCCAGGTTAAATTAGAGTTGCACTTTAGGAGGATTAATCTGACCTTAGTGCAAAAGATGTATTAGTGGTGGGGCAGAAAAGATGTGAGGAAAAGCTATTGTAGAAAGCTGACCAGAAGTAATGAGAGACTTAGCGAGAGGAATGGCAGTAGGGATGGAAAAGAGAAAACAGATTTTCTCATCTGTTCATGATAAAAGTTTTTAAAAAGGGAGAATTTTTTAAAGGTTACTTGTGACTCTTTTATTTTTCTTTTTAAGATTTATTTATTTGAGAGAGAGAGAAAGAGAGAGCAGGAGGGAAAGAGGGAGAGAATATCAAGCAGGCTCCATGCTGAGTGCAGAGCGAGAGCACAGAGCCCAATGCAGAGCTCAATATCACCACCCTGAGATCACGACCTGAGCTGAAACCAAGAGTCAGACACTCAACTGAGACACGCAGGTGCCCAATGACTCTGTTTTAAATCAAGGAGACTTCGAGGTCATTAAATAAGATAGGTAAGGCAGGATAAGAAACTCTAGTACAGTGACGATGAGCAGCTTGCCTTTTTGGATATACGGAGTTTAAATTGTCCAGAGGACAATCCCATTGGGACATAAAACAATGTATCTGGAGATAATGATCCGAAATTATCAGCATAGAGGTAACAGTTGAAGAAACAAGAAACATAGACCTCTGGGAAAGAGTAAGAGAAAAAGAGAAATGACTCAAGAATGAAACCTTGGGAAATCCCATTATGTAAGGAGCACTAACAACTCAAAAGTAGACAGGCACCAAGGGCATAAGAGGACACGACAGGTATCGGTCCTTTATCACCATCTTATTTCCTGTGGAAATAAACCCACCTAACTGAAATTTCATAGCTTTGAGAAAAAGAGAAATATTCTTCCCTAAGTTGATACACTTTTCATGGCTTTTTTTTTTTCACTGAGTAGAAGTCATAAATATCTTCCCTGAATGTAAAACTTAGGTTGGTCTCAGATTCAAACTCTGAACCTGTGAAAACTAAATTATAGAAGCATCTCTTACACTTATGCTTAAAAACATAGAGATCACTCTCTCTGCTCTGAGTTAAGTTTATTACCAAATGATGATGATGGGGATGGTGATGATGATGATGACGGACAGTATCTAGAGAGGTTGACTATCTATGTCTTACATGCATGTTTTTACGGTCATTACATATAACGTTTTAAGAAATTATTTCCTATACTTTAACCTTCTGCCTTTTTGATATGAGGAATGTTCCCAAAGCAGAGTCTGTAGAATTAAAGGAACTAAAGTTAAGAAAAATCCTTTTCTTCAAGGAAAGTAAACTGGATGCGCCAACTCTAAATTGGCTTTGGTAGACCTTGCCTTCTCTCCATCTTCCTCCCTCCACATATTCAACCTTTTTTCTGACATTAAAATTGATCCTATTACATAGGCCTCCTATTAACCTCTCTCCAAATCCCACCAATGTCTACCTGTCATCCCAGACCACTTTTTTTCATTAACTCATTACTTCTAGCATCTTTGAAGTACTCAGCCCACAGAATTTATGCTGAAATAACCATAACTCTTGTCTTTTTCCCTTCCCTTTTCCCCTTTTTACCATCAGAAAATGACTTTTCATTTTAACACGTCCACTGGATCATTTTATAAACTAAATCCTTGCTCGTGCCCTATTACCCTCGATCAGTTCCTATTTGTGTGATTTTTTTAAATTTACTTTTCTATGCTTACTCTCATTTTTATTCAACTGGAATTTATATAACATTCTTGTAATAGACATTTATTGCTTTTACATCTATTCCTTCTCTTTGGGGCCCCCTAATTTCACTTTGAGAGAACAATTTAATTCCTACTCTTAATAGAAGCAATTTGGATAGGGTCCCAGGGATAGAATATGTTACCTGGGCATATGGCATTCATAGCATGTCATAACCTGGAATCACAATCACTGGTACAGGGATGAGCTTAATGAACCTATTCAGGCCAGTAAGAGCATATCCAAGAACTTCTGTGGGAAAAGTCAGTCTTTGTTCCTAGGGGCCGAATGATGTGATGATAGGAGTCTGAACTTTCTTAGAGTTAATCCTGAGATTTTTCAGGTAAATCAATCAATATATTCCATTAAAAAAAAAAGAAAAAAAGAATCTGGTTTGAATTGATTTTCTGTCACTTACCCCCAGTCCTACTAATGTATCTACTATGGGTCAAGCACCACCTTAGATATTAGAGAAACAGAAATGAAATACATGTATTTCTGCCCACAAAGAGCTCACAGTGTAGTAGATAAAATAGACAAATGTAAAGATCATAAATCACCAAAAAGCAAGGGCTAGAAGAGACTAAGCCTTGGACTCCAAGGCTTAAGGTTGTTTGAACTACTTTGTTTTCCAGGTGAAGATGTTGGCTTTTCCAATTGGTATCATTCCATCAAAAATGTAAAAACTAAGTAAAAAAATAAACCCCAAACTGGACAGGAGAATGCATAAAATGTAATGTATCATAAACTGGACTCTAATTTGGTAAAGAATTAAAGAATTCACAATTATGTGAATAACACTGAATGAAAAAAGTAGATCACAGAATATAGACAGTATGATACCATTTATAACAAAGTTTAAAAACAAACTCTAAAAATAAGTAAGTTATAGATAAATATACATGTAGTAAAATTATTTTTTCAAGCAAAATTCAAGATAGTGGTTACCTGTGCGAAAGGTGGACAGCAATGAGAGGTTTGCAATGAGCAAGTAACATACTAACAAACAACAACAACAAAAAAAACAAGTAACCTAGATGGAACCTCAATAACAATGGCAATATTCCACTGCTTAAGTGTAATGGTCGCCTCTTGGGCATCCAGTTTATACTTACGCTTTGTAACTTACACATAATATATATTTTTATGTAGCAAATACCTTTTAAAAATTATGCTCTTAAAAACTATCTCCCAAATATGCTGACTCCTTCCTATTACTTCCCACATTTATAATTTAAAAACTAGTACTAGACATGTTGACCCACATATGCTAAGGTTTTAATAAGTCTTACTAGGATTAATGATCTGAATCCCTCTTCTAAATTTATGCAACTATAGTAGAGGATGACCTTAAATTCAAATTAACATGTTTTCTTCTTAGTTCTATATTTCTACAATATGATTTATATTTCCAGGGTGATTCAATTTTGAATACTTGAAAAGGAGACTCAGAAAATGACGTTTACATCATTAATTCAAATAAACATACAAACATCCCCAAAGCACTTGTCCATGAGTTCCAGAATTCCTTGAATAAAGACAATAGAGGAATGATTTGAAGACAGCCACAGCTGCAGCTATGTTGAACTCCTGGGTTTGTTTCAGTTGAGTTTAATTATTTCTAATGAAACCTCTCCCTTTGTTTGGCCCTAACTAAGGTGTAGGATCACTTGAGCTGTGCCGGCAGGTCTCAACTTGTAAGCACAAGTGGCCTCTTTAGCCCACAGGCGTGCTGCCTTACACCTGGTACAGACAGACAGAGAGAGATTAGGGCCTGTGGGTGTAACTCAATTGTGTCTGTCAACATCAGTCAATGACAAGCTGTGGGGACAATTGTCGAAAATGTAGGATCAGGTCCTGCTCATGAATTAGCTTTTCATCATTCAATCATGTTACCAAGTACATACCACATACAAGGCACTCAACCAGGTGTTTGGAGTAATTAAAAGGATGAGACCCAGTTTCCACTTTGAAGAATTATTCCTGAGGTATATGTTAGAGCAGTGGTTCTCAAACTCTAGCTTGTATCAGAATCACCTAGAGTGTTTGTTAAACTACCTGGACCCCACCTTCAGAGTCTCTGATTCAACAGGTCTAAGACGGTGCTCAAGAATTTGCATTTCTCACATGTTCGCACGCGATGCTGATGCTGCAGGTTCAGGGACTATATCATGAGAACCATTCTGCTAGATTGTTTCAGAGGTCCGAGAAGTCTCTCAAATTGTTGGCATACTTGATTAAATAGTCACTGAAGAACTGAATTGAAAGAATTTTTCTTCTGTGTGTATACCCAATATATTTTTTAAATACTGGCATTATTAATTGTAACAATAATGATTACTGCTGACACTTAGTGAGTCTGTATTACGTGTGCCAAGCGGTGCTAGTTGCTTTACATGCATTGCATCAACAGATCTTCACAGAAACTCACTTAGGCTGATAAAACAGCTCCATTTTACAGATGAGGAAACTAAGGACAGAGATATGAAGGAACTTGCCCTAGACCACTATTCCTCAATCTAAACCCTGGATACTTGGGCCTGGATAATTCTTCACTGGGGTTGGAGGGGTGGGAGTGGGGGACTGTCCTGTGCACAGTAGGGTATTCAGCAGCATACCTGGCCTCTAACCATTAGACGCCAGGAGCACTCCCCCTCAGTATAACAACCAAAAATGTCCCCAGACACTGTCAACTATACAGCCTCTGGATAAAAAATACTACCCTAGATAACACAGTTTAGGAAACATCTAACCATTTCGTATCTCCACCTACCAGGAGTTGCATGTATTTTTACTTCAGAAGCACAAACTGCCAAACTGGAAAGAAAGTTAGAAATTATCTCAGCAAATTCACTCACTTTCAGATAGGGAACCCACAGACCTCAGAGGTATTTCAGTGCTCTGCCAGGAGCAAGGAGGGATTCAGATCAATACTGACTTGCTCAACAATGCACAAACTTTTCCTCATATTGCTGCTCCATTTATTCTCAAGAAATCTTCCCAGCCCATGTGCACTCATGACAAGTGTGTTTTACTCTCTGCCAGCAAACACTCAAAAAGCAAATGGCCTGGCTCCTTCTCAATGCATGCCACAGAATGGATGAGAAAACATACTGGAATCCCTAGGGAAGTTTTGTAAAAGGGCAGGTCCAAACAGAACAAATCGAGGAGAGCCGAAGACACTTATGTAAACCTTCCTAGGTCTGCCTTTCAAAAACACAGCTCTGTCAGTGAAAATACAGAGTTTGCCCAATACGAAGAAATCTGGTAATCATATACAATTACAAAACCTGTAAATGTTAGCAAGTTGAATCACTCATCCAAGTAGTTTTCCTTGTCCAGAGTGCAAATTGTAATAATTGGATGAAGACATCTGTACTATTTTAACATGTCATGTTAAATATCTATATTTTGTAACTCATCTTGATAGCTAATTTTCATGGAAGTATGTGTTAATTGAGCAAAAAAGACATCTTTAAGATGGTTATCATAAGATAATCACACCCTAGGGCATTGTAAGGCAAGAGGTACTGCTCTGAATCTGTGATTCTCCAAGGATATGATTATCACATGATAGCTGCCACAGCTCCTGAAGCGTTACCTCTCCGAGCTGCCTCCATCTGACTCAGGTGGCTGGTATCCAGTCCCTTCGCTTCTCACAACATCACATTCATCTCTTCCCAGGAGGTTGTGTAGTTTCTCAAAAATAATACCTTAGGGCAAGATACAGTGGGAAAAAAATGGTACCCTTCAGAACAAGATGATCATAGGAAAAATTAAACTTGGTTTTTTGGAAAATACACACACACACACACACACACACACACACACAGATTCTGATGCCATGTCAGTGACCATCTTTACCACACCCCAAATGGTCACTCTTGCCTTATATGCCTTCATTCCTCCTTAACTTTCACCAGGTCCTTGCTACCCAATCACCCTCTGTTTATAAAACCTATCACTTCCTTAAATGAAAAACCTTTTTGTTTTTAACTAGCCATGTGTTTCCCATGCAACTAGTCAAGTATCAGGATTTTATTTCCCCCCCAAAGGTTCTTGCTTAATATAGTGCATTTTTCCTGTTCTAAAACTATGATGCAAAAGACAACTTAGTGGATTAAATCAAATGAATCAACTTGCAATGTTGAAAATGACCCTTATTCAGTTATGACAGTTAACTCCTACATCCAGTCAATTTGTATAGAAAAGATTTGGAGGTGTTAGCAGGTTACTGGGTTATATACTCTGATGAGTAGCAACAGAAGATCTGTCCTACTGATATAAACATTAGCCTTAGGAGTTCTAAAATCAACATATAAGACACAGCAATATTTCTTAAGGTGGTGCAATAGAAGTCAATATGAAATGAAAACTACATTTTCTTTACTTAAGCTTTTCATTTTTTCCAAATGAAAAGTTGCTATTATTGTAATGTTTACTTTTGAATACATAAACTGTGAAATAATGGCAAAAACACTTGAAAGGTAGCCAGGAGATAAGAGGAAAAACTCCCTATCTACTTTATCTTAGATTAAAAAAAAAAATGTCAACTGTTTTAAGGCTGTTCTTGAAAACTCCAGTTAGAGAAAGGAAGGAGACTGTCAATCTACAGTAATGTATAAAGATTTGAGGTGCTGATGCATTTTCCTGCTTTGAGTGCATGAAGTCGCCTTTGTTTCAGGTTTCCTTGGCAACCCTTCTCAGAGTATTTACAGGAAGAGCAGGTCCTAAATGGAGTCTGGTCTGAAGAGGGCCTTAAAAAAAAAAAAAAGAGTTGAAGTTCCCTATTTTTATTCCTTCAGAAGTGCATGTGTATAAGGAAGGATGTACAAGAATAGAGAACACATCATTTTCCACAGTCATGGCTACCTTTGTGAGAGTGAGGTAACAATATTTTTTGAAAGCCTGTGTTGTTTTCCTGGCTAGGAGACATCTAAGGAGACATGGACTTCCTAGAAAGTTCCTTTTAAAAACCATCTTCATCTCAGAGCCGCCTCAGTAGTCAAAGATGAGTGGGAGTTATTACTTTTGGTGATACTCTAACTCCAAGTGATTTCATAGGAAATTTTCATGATGTCACCCCCAAGGACAAAAGCTTATTGAAATTGTTAATAACTGGCTTTCTCATTTACAAAAGCAATACCTTACTTAATCATTGTCTACATCTGTGGCCTCCACTTTCTAACCTCCCATTCAGACTTTACCTCTACTAGATTACTGCTGTTACCATAGCTTGCCTAGCACCAGAACCAATGACCTCTACTCAGAGCTTATCCTATGCTTCTTCTGTTGCTGCCCTTCTTAAAACTTTCTTCTTACTTGACCAGGACTAGGGTAAGGTAAATGAGGCATTTGCCTTGGGCACAAAATTTAAGGGACCATCAAAAAACTTGATAATCAAAATAAATGATTTTAATGCAATATTTCTTTAAATCAAAATTAAAGGCTAAAAAAATCAATTACGAACAAAAAGTCCAAATTATAAACAAAACAGTATCCATATTGATTAGATCAAGTCACTATACATTAGAACACTTTTACTTCCCACTTTCACTATCTCACTCTGTCACACCAAAATCCTAAAGTTGGCATCATTAAGTCATATTATTTATATTTCAAAAATCCTACGTAGTACTTATATTACATGTCCCCATCATCCTAACACTATCCATTCATACACAGATACATGCACACTTACACATATATATTCATCATCTTTTTTCATTCAATTATTACTTGTCAGAGGTTTTCTTGAATATTCTCCCTAGATACAATGTGTAGATAATACATTCTCTGAATTCTTATGCATCCCCAAATACTTTTCTTTTGCCCAAACAAGTGAGGAGTATCTTGGCTAGACTTAGGATTCTTGGATCATCTACTTTTCTCTTGGTAATCTTTAGATATCATTCTATTGCCTCCTATTTTCCAGTGTTGTGTATGAGAGGTCTGATTGCCAGTTTGATTCTTACTCTTTTTGAAAAGTTTGTTCTTTCTCTCTGGAAGTCTGTACGGTCTTCCTTTTATCCTTTGAGCTCAGAGAAATTATCAGACTATGCCTAGGTTGTTTTTTCTTGACAATCATGCCTGGAATTCAGTGAGTCCTTTGAATCTCTAGCTCAAATCTTCCTTCAACACAGGGAAATGGTGTTCTATTATGTGTCTAGTTATTGCCTCTTCTCCACTGATTCCTATTTCTCCTTATAGAACTTCTATTTTGAGTGCACCTTATCTGTCCTCAAAAATCATCTTTTCCCTCCTGTTTTCTCTATTTTTATTCTCGGGTGGGTTTTCTTTTCCACTTAACTTTCCAAGCCACTGATTCAGAATTCAGGGGTGACTATCTTCTCTTTCAATTTATGTACTGATTTTATTAATTCAAAAATTATGAGTTTTTAATTCCCAGAATTTGAGAGATTTTAAACTGTATTTGAACCTCAAGCTCTCTCAGCAATTTTTGTTCAAGTTTTTCTCAATCACACCAGCACACTTACATATATTTTTTTTAATTAATTTTTTTTTAGGAACTACATATTATGTGTCCTACTCTTCCTCTATCGTTACTAGATCCCCTAGTTTTCTTTGCCAGCTTCTGACTCACTCTCAGATCTCACATCCAGAGTTTGGGTGTCAAAACAGAAGCATTCTGCTTCCACAGGTCACCCCCAAAAGTCAATTTGTCAGTTTGCAACCCGAGCACTGGAAGAAGATCCTCATTTCCCCTCTCTCCCTGGCAGTCAAAGTTAGGGTTTCTATAGCCTCCAGAGTAGGGACCCTACCTCCTCAGCTCCTGGGAGCTAGTATAGCCACTTCCTGGGGGACAAGAGGTTGGTCTTCCTTAGAAGGCAGGTGAGGGTGACCTAAGGATGTTCACAAGATGAACCTTCTTCAGGATGCAATGCATTCTGGTCCTCATTACTGGGTGTTCTGCTATAATTCGCAGGCTCTCCTCAGACTGAGAGAGCAAAAGGTTTTGTACTCTCCCCACCCCCCACATCTAACCCTAGAGGAGGACTTGCTCACACCTTCCACATCCTGCATGCAGCAAAGCAACTCCTCAATGTGGCAGAGGTGACTAGACTGAGAATGGAGTTGGACAAGGAGGCTAGTACCTATTAATTCCAGCTACATATTTCCAGACTGGCTAGGTGCTCAATTTTTCAACTCTTAAAATGTTTCTTTTCTCTCTTTCTTATTCCAATTACTGTCAACAGGATCTCCTGTCATGCTGATATAAAACATGAGTCATTTTTGATAGCTGCTCTTACTTATCATCCTCTTTCAATTGGCTTGCAAGTATTTTTTTTTAATTGTATCCCCATATTATCTCTTGAATCCATTTCCCCCTTTACACTTCCAGCTGCCATATCATTTTTCAAGCCTTTATTGTCCCCAGCCTAAATTTCTGCATTAACTTCATAACTGATCTATCTCACTCTAATTTATTCTATATATTATTGGCAGGTACTATACTAAAGCACAATTATGACTGAGTCATTCCCATTATCTACTGAAACCAAATCATCCGAAGTTTTCTACCATACATCTTCTTGAATTTATCACACATGTGCACATACACACACAAACACAAACACCTTTTCCTCCTCCTAAGACACTTCTTTTAAAAGATTTTATTTATTATTTATTTATTTGAGAGAGAGAGAGAGGAAGAAAGTGAGTGGGAGGGAGAGGGAGAGAGAATCTGAAGCAGACTCCGCACTGAGCACAGAGCCCGACGAGGGGCTCAATCCCACAACCTCGAGATCATGACCTGAGCTGAAATCAAGAGTCCGACACTCAACTGACTGGGCCACCCAGAAACCCCCCAAGACACTTTTTAAATTATGGTCTAGCACTCTCCTAAATCCTGGATAGGTTTATCTTGTTTCTTTCTTCTCTTTCCCACTCCATTTCCATTCCAATTTCAATTTATCCTCCAAGGCTCAGCTCAGGTGTACCGTCCATGAAGCCTTTCCCTATCCTTTATCTTATTTAATAACCACCACTTTCATTTCTTGCAGCATTTTCTTCAAACCTTTATTATAATTTGCATTTCACTCACTCGAACTTGTAAACTCTTTGACACAGTGCGTGGCTTACCTTTACTTCCTAGAACTTACCTAGAACTTGTCAGGTACCTCTTTAATAGTGAATTGAATACAATTGAATGTTTATATCAACATTTATTTGGCTTCTCCAATATGCCAGACAGTGAGCTAGGGTTTGAGATAAAAGATGAAATAAACACAGATCCTGTCCTCAGCTATTCAAAGGCCAAGTTCTATACTGCAATTAGATGATGTGATATGTATCGGTGTATGTATATGTGCATTTGGTTATCAGATCATATACAGATATCTCCATCTAAATGGAGAAATCTTGGGGCACGTAGGTGGCTCAGTTGGTTAAGCCTCCGACTCTTAATTTCAGCTCAGGTTGTGATCTCAGGGTCATGAGATGGAGCCCCGCTTTAGGCTCCGCACTCAGGCAAAGTCTACTTGACATTCCCCCTCTCTCTCTAATAAATAAATAATATCTTTTTAAAAATAAATTTTAAAAAATGGAGAAATCTTCTGGAAAGTGCCACCTGACTGTTTTGCCTTGTTACCTAATTTGCCTTTGGAGAGCAGTTATTATACCAGGTCCAGAGATCACATCAAGGCAGAGGAAAGGAGATCCACAAAGAAAATTAACATTCAAGACAATGTTGAAATTGCAAATCAGGTAAGCAGCACATTTCAAGTCAACGCAAATAATTAGACTTTAGGAAGAGAGGGCTGGGAAGAAGCAAGTAAGAAGAAAAATAATCTAAGGCATCTCGTTGGTATACCCATAGCTCCCTTATTTTGGTTCTCACCTAATTGTAAGTAATTCTATTTGGAACTTCCCTAGAAAATGGTGGGGGGTAGAGACAGGCAATAGGTATATGGTGAACATGGGGCTAAGGATTAGATAAAGGCCTTTTTCAAAGAGCAAACTGCTGGGGCGCCTGGGTGGCACAGCGGTTAAGCGTCTGCCTTCGGCTCAGGGCGTGATCCCGGCGTTATGGGATCGAGCCCCACATCAGGCTCCTCCGCTATGAGCCTGCTTCTTCCTCTCCCACTCCCCCTGCTTGTGTTCCCTCTCTCACTGGCTGTCTCTATCTCTGTCAAATAAATAAATAAAATCTTTAAAAAAAAAAAAAAACCAAAGAGCAAACTGCTGAACTAAACTGCTCTATCAGCTCCAAACAATCCCCCTGCATTTCCCCCCAAAAACCTATGAATAAGGAGAGTTTATCTTTGGCCAACTTTCCCCTCACCACTGCCCTTTCAGAATCGCCCTCAGACACTGTCTTAGTATCCTTAAGGTTCAGACGCTTCTTCAACTACCTCCATTCAGCACTCACAGACCTGAGCACCACCCAAACCTTTCTTCCTGCCACCCCATTGAAACATTTATCTGACTGTCCCTTGGGATCCTGTACCTCTCCACTTGGCAACATGCAAAGATGATCAGTAGACTTCAATTCTCTTAACTTCAGCGAGCGAAATATTTAAATCCAGATAATGTATAAGATGCTCTCTAACAAATTTTATTATTAGATATCACAATGCCTTAAGCCAGTTAAACTGTACAAAAAGAGCTTTAGGAAGGATTATTAGCAGTGGAAATTTCACATCTCAGAGTTGGCTAACAGTTGGGGGATTATTTGTTTGTCTTAGCCTCACAAATACCACCACAGAGTATGGTCCAACACTAGCCCTGACTGAGCCTGGCTGCCCAGCCCATGTTTTCAGGCAGTGACCAATGTTTCCTTCAGTCTCTTTAGACTGGGAAACCGAGGATGTCTTGGGTTCCATGCCAATAACACCATCAGTTCCTACTACCCTGATTCACAATCTTTTGTTCTAGATAAATCCATAGGATGTACTTCTCTATAGATCATTATTGCTCTGAGTTGCTAGACTCACTGAGGGTCCGTGTTGGTTCCTAATTCTGGCCTCACACTGTGAGCCTGACAAAACTATGCAGATACTGAGATGGATAGGCAAACATGTAGTTTCTGAGAGCTCAGAGGAAAATCAGGACTCTGAAGAAGGAGTAAAGAAAAATTTCTTCTTACTAATATTGTTGGAGACAAACTATAGGCCTGGATAATACTTAGATCTGATCAAGTATAGAACTGTTATTTTCAGGCCTGTCTAAAAAGTAATATCATAGAGGGGCGCCTGGGTGGCATAGCGGTTAAAGCGCCTGCCTTCGGCTCAGGGCGTGGTCCCGGCGTTGCGGGATCGAGCCCCACATCGGGCTCCTCCACTATGAGCCTGCTTCTTCCTCTCCTACTCCCCCTGCTTGTGTTCCCTCTCTCGCTGGCTGTCTCTATCTCTGTTGAATAAAGAAATAAAATCTTTAANAGGTCATAAATTCCTGCTTGAAAGGAATTAATGATAAGCTGAGGTCCACATTACATTACATGGTATGAGTTAAAATCACTTGCNAAAGTAATATCATAGAGGTCATACAGTCCTGCTTGAAAGGAATTAATGATAAGCTGAGGTCCACATTACATTACATGGTATGAGTTAAAATCACTTGCTTCTGAGCCATCTGATTTGAGGCAAAATATTTAGCTTCTATGGTTTTAGTTTCCCCATTTGTAAGATGGAAGACTAGAACCACTGACCTTTTAAGCTACATAGAGTGATAGGCAGTGGTTGTGTAACATGTTCCAGAATTAGAAAATGCTGGTTAAACATGAATCTGCTGAGGACAGTAGAAGGGAAAGACAAAAGGTAGTCAAAATTTCATTTCAGATATTTGGGAGGAACTGAACGATGAGGCAGCTTGTTAATTGCTGACTATATGGCCATAGGAGACAGAATTCTGGATTCTTTTATTTACCACTCACTGCCTAATGCACCAGGCTGTTTTGCTGAACACACATGGATTAGTCCTCTAACTTCACTCAGGCAGACATGATAGAAGATAATACCAAAAGAACCATGACTGCATTTGTCAAGAAAGAAATGGGTTAATGTCAAGAAGCCACTGACTCTTTTGAATTCCAGCATCTAAATGGCTATTGTTCCTCTCAGCACAGAATTTTCTAGAAGACAAAACACACACTAAAGCTCTAAAAAAGAAAATATCCATTAAAGATACAAAGAGGCTGGGGCTCCACTAATGTAATATGAAAATTCAACTTGCAAGTAAGATGCCAGTGTTGGATTGATTGCTGTGTACAACAGTGACATGAATATAAAGACTCCCTAAGGTTAAATTGGGCTCCTGCATTGAAATTCTAATTAGAAATATGAGTGCCCCAACTCTGTGAAAGTACATGTGTGTTTAATTATTCTCCTTTTTCACCTTATCTCTTCTATTATTTTATACCCTTTTCCCTCCTCCTTTCTTGCTGTTCTCAAGCAACCCGTGCTCCTCACTTAATCTAAGTGTAGGGCCTTTCTTTAAGTTGGCATTAATTGACAAGCAGTGTTTAATTATTATTTTTCATGTCTGAAGAGGGCTAATATTAACTCTCCATGGGCCTGAAGGCGACCTCAGCCCCCTTGTTTCTGGTGGCACCACTCTGCCATCATCACTGGTGTTTCTTTAATCAGACAGACATGCCACATATTCTTCCTTATCTTAATGGTATGTACTTGTATTTGTGCTAATTAAGGCTGCTGGAGGACTTACTTGTCTTCTACCATTATATTTGTAAAATTGGCACTTTGAACAACTAAGATTAAGTCATCTTTACATGACCCAAAAGGTATGAAAAAAAATGTAGCCTTGAGGACTACTACCTGGAGTCTTCTTAACACCAGCAATGTGCCTTGTAAGACTGGCATCCTCAATTGGCAACCAGCAACTGATATTGCAACATTTTTGACTGACCAATAACTAATATCTCAAAGGACCTGCAAATCATTTGCTTATGCACTGGTGCCCTGGATTGAGTGGGGACCTTACATATTGCCATAATTGTAATAATCTGGCTTTTCCCTAAATTCATCAGTCACACTAGAAATCTAGCCCATCTACCACCATAATGGTCAACTTTCTGAATTAAAGCTGGAGAAGTCTCTGTTGATATTAAGTAAGAGAATATTTGCTTTTCAAAAACAGGCATTTTATTCTATGTTGAGCTTTAACCTCAAAAGTAGACTTATTCAGGGGACTTTGTGACTCCAAAATTAAAAAGCAAAGAAGTTCATGGCCTGAAATCTGAGTCTTCTTTTAAACACTTCTTGGTTACAACAAGACCTGAATTACCAGACAGAAAGGGCAAATGAAAGTTACCCCAGTAAGCTAGAGATCAAATCCAATAAGGACAGCTAAAGTAGAAAAGTGTCAAAGATTAGATATAAGGAATAAAGGAATAATTAGGAGCTCTAGTCTAAGATCAATAGGCGCTAACCCAGGAAATTCAGGTAGGAAGGGTCAAAAACCAGATAGGTTCAGAGGCTGAGGCTTCCAGCACAGTCATACATTCCCAGAGTCTCAAGGTCTTAGGTGACACTTAGAAGTATCATGCAAGTGGAAAGGGCATGGGGTATAGAGACAAAGAACCTGGATTCCAATCCAGACTCCATCATATACTGACTACATGACATTATGCAGAACATACCTTTAAAGTTATTATAATGAAGATCTTTCTCATAGGATTTTTGTGAGGATTAAATGAGATATACATAGGAAAGCACTTTGAACATCCTAATTTGCTTTACAAATTTTAATTATTATTAACTTGAAACACATATTTCCTTAGAAGTAGTGGAAAATAAGAGTTCAACTGGTACTGTGGTTCAGACACATATGGATTTAATACGCTTTTTTTTTTCTTTTGCTAGTTAGTTCTGCCATCTGTGGAACATTCAAAAAGAAACAACAAACTTTGGAAAACAAGCCATTCATAAACCAGGAACTGCATTTGTGATTGAAAGCCTTCGACCTATTAATACTCATAAGGGGCAGAAACTTGGAAAGTATTCTATGTTGAACATTCTTCTTTCAATCTAGACCTATTAACTTGCCTTATTAGTCATCAAGTAAATAAATCACAGACTCAATTTATCTCTGCCAGGCTGCACAAATACCAACTTGTGTGCTAACAGCATCAACTAAAACAGTAACTGTAATTCAAAAAAAAATTCATCAGTGGTTCTCAAAATGTGGTCCCAGAACTGCAACAGCACATCACCTGGAAACTTGTTAGACAAGTAAATTACTGAACCCTATTCAGAACTACTGAATCAGAAACTCTGAGAATGGGCCCTGCAATGTGTGTTTTAATAAGCCCTCCAGGTGATTCTGATGCTCCTTGGGGTTTGAGAGCCACTGCATTAGCCTGAGAACAGAGCTAGCATCCTAAGCACAGTGTTTTTATTTGCAGATTTTTATGGGGAACTAACCAGTTTTAACATGTTTTAATATGGCTGAAGTTTCGATACAACATGTGCAATTAAATATCACAACAAATAAATGCATGAGCAAGACTACATAGATCTTTAGTTTGTATCCACAGACCCACTGTTTAAGGAAGTTCATTTTCCCATCCTTAGTCTGAATAGATGAATGTCTTGGTCAAATCTAATTTCCTGTAATACTTGAGCAATTTAAACACTCAAAAAATTTAAGCATATTTTTATTTACTAAGAACTCTAATCAAGGTGGAAGATCTCACAATTAGTCTTGGTAATAGAAATGTAAATTGAACTCGGTTCATTAATTTTAGCAATACTCTTCCTTGTTTGGCTTTTAATAGTATTTAAGTCTAGCTATTATGTTAATACCTTCCCTTGTAAATTTTACAATATAATTCAATAATATAGATAATAAAATTGCAATTTAATATGGTAAAGCAAGAATAAAACAGATTTTCAGGAAAAAATATAATAATTGAAAAGAAAATCTTATTTGACTGATGGGAGGTAAAAGGTCAATTTTCCTCCTCCTAATCATTTTAATGAAGTCAGGTACACAAGTATCAATGAGTAAAAAACTAAGTACCAAAAACTCCTTCTTTCATGAATAACATAATTTTAAATGTTATGTAAAAATTAAGTTTTATTGTACATATTACAGCAACATTTACTTTGCATCATGTTTAGGTGTGAGCCTAAGGACCCACAGCTCCCTGCTCTAGAATCCTAGCAGTCTCCATTATACTTTTGGGTCATTGGAAACGATGCCCACATAGTTCCTCAGGAAGCGTTGTATAAATATTTGTAGAATGAGTTACATTTTCCTGAAAGTTCATCATCAACAATTATCAATATTAAATGCAAACCATAGTTTGTGAAGGTAAAAATAAAAGCAGACCAGAGCAATCACGCCTTTAACCTACTCTCACCTATCCTCCTTGTTATATAGGAAACCAACATCAGGGCTTCCTTCTGTTTTCCTATTCCTCAGGGCCCAATAGCATCCTCTTGGGAGAGCCCAGCCACACTCTCCAGCCCAACCATCATTTTGGGTCCACTGAAACTACAGTAGAGTTTCTAGCCCTTCACTATTCTACCTTATTCAAAACATAGCTCCACACAGCTTGGTATGACACTTCTTGCTTAGAGAAAGTTCTGTTTCTTCCCAAATGAAAACTAGAAACCACAGAACAATATTTCTAGCCTTAGGGAGACTACTGATGAGAGAAATGGAGATCTAGGATTTAACATGTAAATCTTAGAATTATGGTATTGAGAAAAGGGGAGTGAGCTGCTAAATTTATGAGAATACCACATATCATGAATAATGTAGGCACAAAACTTAACATATCTAAATATTTTTAAATAACCCTTTATAATAGCATTTTATAATTACAGTGGGCCCCTCTGGTGTGTGAATTATGGTGTATTCATGTTTAGTTGCATTGACTGTACTCAGCTTTTAGCCATGTGCCTAGCAACACACTGGGTATGAATTAATGTGCAATAATTCATGGCCTGTTGTGCCTTATTAAATATAGCATTGATTCAATTTTAGAACTGCAACATAATGACTCAAATATTTTTCAGAATGCTAAGTGCCCCATACAATTTTCATTTGAGAGCCTGTTTTCACATTTCAACCGTCACTTTCAATAGTAATACTTTCCTACAGCAGAGAAAAAAAAAAAAAGCAGCTGCCCACCAAAAAGTAAAATCAAACACCATGAGGAATTACCTCCTGAATGGCCCTGTTTCCCCAATAAATATGAGTCTCCAAAATCTGCTTTCAATGGGTAAAAATGTATTTTTTGTTTTTCAGGCCATTTGAAAAACTACTTTAAAAGACTCTCAATTTCCTTTTCTTCATTATTCTGTGATTCAAAGCAAAATAATAATATACCACATTTGGAGGGGACAGTGCCCAGTAGCAGTTTAGGAGGGCTGTGGTCCAGTTCTTATTCTACTAATTTACTCTCTAATTGCCAGTAAGTCACATAATCACTCAGTGATTCAGTTTCCTCACCTGTAAAGTATTTTTCTATTTCAGGGGATGTTGTGAGAAATAAAAGTATATAATATAAATCCTTGAAGATGCTATATAAATATAAATTAGCATAGGCAATATGCCTAGTCTCACACTAAGTATCCTTTTAGCTAGCTAAAGAGCTTTCATATCCACTATCTCACTGATAACTCCCAATAACGGTGTGGGTAGATAGGTACTATTACTCCCACTTCACAGCTGAGCTTCAGCCACAGAATGTTCTTCCTCTCAGTGACAGATACACATGAAGCAGTGAAACATCTAAATTGAATAAACCATGATTTCCAATTTGACAGTTAGGGTGCCCTCATATCCACTCGACAGAGCAAGAAACAGAGACTAACTGGCAAATATAACTTAGTGGCAAAGTTAAAACCCAAATCCCAGTCTACTGTCTTTCAGGCAGACTAGACACTACATTTATGTTGAATAGGTTGAACAATTACCTCACCTTTTAATTTCAGCTTGAGCGAGTGAGAAGCCTCTCACCACACAACCTCATACAGCATTGAACGCAACTGAATAACTGTTTCAAAAACAATAGTGTTTAGTCAGGCCAAACCTCATACTGCAATACTTTTCCAGTGGACATCCTTCCATGCCTTCATGTTCAGAATAACATTATTAAGCGATTGTTTGTTTGTTTTAAAAGTATTAGAAGATCTACATCTTACTAACTGAAGTTATGCAACTTTTCTTTAGTTACTAGTTAGCCATCATATTGTTTGCTATATGCCCTACTCCTTCCAGAATTCCAATGTTCTACAAGGATGAGCTATAAAAAAGCAATGACAAAACCAATATCCCATACCCAGCTCATGCTTCTGACACTGCCATTTTTACCAAGAAACCACCTCTGGCACCAATACTACAAATAATTTTTATTTTGGCCCAAGACAATTTCATTATTTCTTTTATGACATGAGGAAACCTGAGGAAAAACAGTTTGGGTCACAACTCTCACCAGCCTTCTCACAGAATGTGCTCTACACTAGGGGTCAGTGTATCTTGGTATATCCATTTCAAACATACAAACATGGAACGTAGTAACGTGGAATGCCTTTAGAGTAAGTCACACCCAGTTTCTAACTCCAGCTTCATCATTGCTAATACATGGCATTGAAAAAGTGGCCTAATCTCTCGAAGCACATTATTTCATTGTAGATTGGGCTAATAACAGTTTCTATCTCTATAGTATGAATGTTCTATTACCACTGAGGACAGAACCTGACACGTAGTAAGCTCTCAGAAGTGCCAGCTAATATTAGCTCAGAGAAATGATCGTGGTCCAGATTTCAGAGAAGATATGGATCCAATGCTAGTTATTACAGGCCAAATATCTCTCAAGCCTCATCTTTGCTCCCATCTTATCATGGTCATCATCATACAATTTTATTAAATATATGATTGTTCTTAGCATTCTCTTATGTTATCATTATACATAATTCCCACTGCACTCAACATACACCTACATCACAGTTTGCAGTCTGCCTTATACTAAAATTACTTCACACTTGTCTCCTCCCCTAGACAGTACGCATAAGAGAGCAGGAAGCACAACGGACTCCCTCTCCACCAAGTTCAAGGACTAGGATGGTGCTGTGCATCAACCTAGCTGGAGTCCAATAAAGATCAGTTGAATTGTATAGAAGATGACTAGTCTAACAAGGTATTTAAGGCAAGATTTGTTGTTGGGACACCACAGAAAAAGGCATCCACCAGCCAACACTTTCTCCCTATATCAAAGAACATGCTTTGGGTAATGCAATTATTGCTTTCTGTTATGACTAGTACCACAGGTGCAAGTGAAGTCCATCTATGAACATAACAAACATGGGGAAAATTAGACAGCTAGCCCAGTTCAACCCTCAGTGAGCAGTGAATGTTATTTCAGGTCAGGCTTTTTTAGATTCCAAAAGATTCTTCTGAACACTGGAAAATAAAGGGTTAGGCTCTCCATGATTCTGAAAACACCAGTGACTTTTTCACTCTTCAATGTAAAATAAAAGCCCATTTAGACTTTCTTTTGCAATTATCACCTATTTGAATTCTGGTAACACTTATTTAGTTAGTAATCTAGCTCTTTTCCCCGTTTAAAAAAAATACATAGCTGAGTGGAGTTTTTTTTCTTTTAATACATTGAAATGACGCAGCCATGATTTTGACCTTCTTTAATACAAAAATAGAGACTTGTTTAGCTGCAACAAGTCTTTTGAGACCTGATCTCCTCTCTCCACTGAATGCACGGAGAACAGAAGGCAGGTAGACCTCTTGGCATCAGGCATAAGGAAGCAGGCCCTGTTTCTGAAAGCTCGGGTAGGTGAACTCCATCCTCCCTGCCCAGTTACAGTGAGAAAGAACAATGGGGTGGGCAATTGCAGAAGGGGTGATGTCAATCCCTGAATAAGTGGGTGTCCCTTGTTTCTTCTTTACAGGGAACTCCATGTTATTCCTGCCACTCTCTTTCCTATCAACCTTATCAACCTGCTGGTTTGATAACTATGTAAAAATCTAACCCCACAGACTTTTTTTTTTTTGTGGACCATGCTTAGAGATTTTCAGAAGAAAGCAAGATGGACCAAGCTGTCAATATTATCCCTGCCTCAAAGAAACCCTTACGTGTGTAACATGGAAATTCAGCTGTCATCACCCTGCCTCCTTAGAGAAGCCTGTACCCTATTCTTCAAAACACTGGAGCACATATTAGGCAGAGAAGCTAGTAGCATTGCTAAAACACTCTGACAGGTGTGGATAGACTTTACTGCTTTTCCCACCACACACACACACACACACACACACACACACACACACATACACACACTACTCACCTCTTCAGACATCTCTATTCATTGAAAAGATTTTCCAGTGTTCTCTGTCACCAAATCTCAGAGATCTTGCTTCCACCTCCATTTCAGGTGCCACCATTCTCCTGACCTTCAACTGGACCCCCAAGCCAATACCACTTCATGCTTCTTCTGGAAGTTATCCCATAGGGTTATCAGAAGCAATGAAACATAATGGCTATGCATATAGACTCTGGACCCCAACAGCTAAATCTAAATCCTGGCTCAATCACTTACAAGCTATTTGTTTTGAGACAAATTTCTTAATTTGTCAATGCTACAGTTTCCTCATTGGGATGAGAGTAATAGTGCTAGATCAGGTTATTGGAAATAAATTAATTAAATAAATTAAATAAATTAATATGTGCTGAGTACTTAGAAAATGCCTGGCATACCATAAGTGCTCCATAAATGTTCTCTCCTAATGATGTTCTATCCTTTATCATCTCGTATTCCACTTGATAGGACTCTGTTCTTAATATTTTACTAATCTTAATTTAAAATTCTTAACTTCAGATTTCTTTCCTTTGTGTGATATATTTCTAGAAGGACATTCTCTTTTTTTCTTTTTAATTCAAGGTACTTAATTTGCATGGATTTCTTATGATGGAATATGAGACAGAGAGAGAAAAACATAAAACTGCAACTGCCCTGAAAGCTTGATTTTCAGACCAAACTCACAGATTTATTATTTTAAGGGTTAAACAGGGCCTGTTACATAACAGGCTCTCAATAAATGCCAAAACAAACAAATACATTTGCTCCCCCTTTCTCATTGAGCACAGAATGGCTAATTCCAGAAGAGAAAAAAAAATGTTCTTCTATTCTTTCTCCAATTTCTCCACCACAACTCTCAAGGAATGTTCCAGTCAAATGTGATTGACTCATCTCCCCAAATAGGCACATGGACATAATATCATATCTTATAACTCCTTGGGTTATTTGAGTGCTTCATAGATTCTGGGGCCTAATTCGTTCATTCAGCTGCAAACAGAGATGATCTCTCCCCATTTCTTGGAACGTTTTCTTGCCTGGGCTCCTAGCCACCAAACTTTTCTGCTATTCCTCCTACCTCCAAACACTCCTTTTCGGTCTCTTTTTCAGATATTCCTCCTCTACTCAAACCCAAGGGCACATCTTCTCCCTCAGCACCCTCCTCTTCATATCCCTGTACACTTCCTATATTATCACCTCCCATCCCATGGCTTCATAGGCAGTCTACACCTCCAGGACAGGCCTCTCCCATGAGATCTGGACTTCTGTACCCAATTGCCTCTCACCCTCTCCATTCAAATATCAATCACACATGTCAAGCTCAACCCATCCAAAACAAGTTTTGATTACCTACCTAAACCTGCTTCTTCCTCAAGCTTTGCACTGAGTAAATGGGAACACCACCCTCACAGTTACTTGAACCCAAAATTTAGGCCCCATTGCTGATTTCTCTATCACACATACTCCACATTCACATCACTTCAGGAAGTTTTCTCCACTTTCAGTATATGTCCCAAATTTAAACTCCTCACTGTTTCCTCTTCTATACCAGCCTAGTCCAAGTCACCATCATATCTCATCCAAATTGATGCAATGGCTCCCTAACTGCTCTCTGCTCCCACCCTTCCCTCCTGTCCCACCCTAACAGTCCACTTAATGTAGCAGCCAAAGTGGTATTTTTCAAACGAAAGTCAGATCAGGTCACATCCCTATTAAAACATCTCAACTTTTAGATTTTCCCACTTGAATGGAAGCTCCAAGAAGACAGAAATTTTATGTCTTGTTCACTGCTTCTCCCTGGCAACTAGAGCAGTACCTAACATAGGATAGGTACTTAATAAGCATTTGTTGAATAAATAGTGACTTTATTAAATACTCTGTGAGTATCTACTTGGTGTTTGGCCTTGTGCTGAGTTTGGGGTACATATCAAAAACATAACAAACAAATATGGCCCATGTCCTCATGCCTAGTGAGGACTGCAAACATTCACATGCATAACTAGTGACAGATAAGATAATATTACTTGGGTGTGATGCTTAATTCTATGCATCAATTTAGCTGTGCTATAATACACAGATATGTGTTCAAACATTATTTAGGACACTCCTGTGACAGTATGTTTTGGAAAAGATTAACATTTTAATTGGTGGATTCTGAGCAAAGTGGATTATCCTCTATAACTTGGATGGGACTCATCCAATCTGTTAAGCAAAGACTGACCCCCCTCAAGCAAGAAGGAATTCTGCCAACAGACAGCATTTGGACTTGAACTGCACCAATGGCTCTTCCCTGGGTCTCCAGCCTGACAGTCCACCTCATCAGATTTTGGCCTCCTCACGCTTCCATAATCCTGTGAGCCAACTTCCTTATCACTCCCCACCACACATGTATCCCTCTTATTAGTCCTGTTTCTCTGGAGAGACCTGACTAATACAATATATCAGGGGATCCTCCTAAGTTAGTCTGGGAAGTCAGTGAAGGTGTCCTTGGGATACAGCATTTAGGCCAAAATTTCTACTGGGGGTAGATGTCAGACAGGACCAGTTTTACACTGGTTTCAGGGGAACCAGAACTATTCCACACAAAGGAAATCACATTTTCAGTGGCCCTACAGTAAAAGAAGTGTTTTCTAGGCTCTAAGAAGTTCGGCATTGGTTGGTTGATTGCCCTTATATGAGAGGTGTGACCTAGATGCTTTTTTTGCAGGCCTCATGCTAAGAAAGTCAAGCATACTGTCACGCAATCCCTCTCAGCAGAGGTCGCAGTCTGCCTGATCCAAAGAAAAACACCATACATATTCATCCCTCCTGTTGGCAAAGTTCATGCCCTCCCTCTCTACACAGGGATATAATCAGTGAAGTCTGACATAACTCCAGGCTGCACACACCCAAGAAAATAGCAAAGTCCTTACAAGGAGAGACCTAATTCAGCCTCAGAGTAGTCCAGTCAGCAGTCACTCCGTTCTGAAACCTGTCAGACTGTGATGCTGCTCAAGGCTGTTGTTTTGACATTAGCTTGACACATTCACATGTCACCCTCATTGTGTGAACTCCTACTCAGTGTTTTGTAATAACAGCAAAGACATCAATATTTAAAAACAATCAAATGTATGTTTGGTTTAAATAGGCAGTTGAGCCACAATCACTTATGAAAAGTCTTCTATGTGTATTTGCCTGTTATATATATTTTAAATTAATCATTCATATGGGAAGTCTCTTATCTGCTTTAACTAACTACAAAGGGTCAATAATTCAGTGAGTCCTCTTAAAAATATTATAATCTAAATTACTTCCCCAATTCACACCCTGCTTCCATTATCCCTTTAAAGATGACACAAGATTTTGTAGATGAATGCTCGGAAAGCTACTCGTAAGGTACAAATACCTTAACAGACATTTCCCTCATGGAGGCAAACTGCTGAACTCATTCACTTTGTTTTCACTCTTCTCTCTGGCCAGTGGAGATGAGGACTTACAACAGGTGCTTAGGGAAGTGGCTCAAGTGCCACCCAAGTCCCAACACCTATTTCCTCAGGCCCCTGAGGTAAATAAAAGGCATATTTCAAAAGACTGATGAATAAAGCTTGCTTGGAAATTGCCACATAGGCTGAATTTGCCCACCCAGCTCACTAATGTTGGGTAAAACCATTTTAATCCAATATTCTCTCTGTGGTGTCAAGACTGGAAACTTAAATAAAATGGGATAGTCAGAAAGAGAGTCAGCTAAACAACCAGTCTTGCTGGTTGCTTGAAAATAGCCTTTGGATCTTTAGGCAGAGTTTTGAACTACCCAAGGAATAGGTATACCCCATCATTCATCCCAAGATGTTGGCTGGCGTTCAAAAGCCCCTTTAGAAAAGTCTCCAAAGGCATGATGTGGCTCTCCATATATTCTCAACCCTGGTAGACCCCAGAAAGTTTTTCCATCCTGCATTCCTCAATTTGGCATTCCTCAAAGATTGAGTAAAAGCAGAAACAGGCATTGTGAACTGTATTAGGTATTTTGAAATCCTAATGGCAAACATACATATAACTAAAATAAACATAAATATACACCCCAGATTTTCTTTCATTTTGTTTTAATTTTTACATCATTATATCATTAATAGCACTGGTTATCTCGTTATCATATGTCAATCAAAAACTCTGATTTTCACTTAGCCCTAGCTTATCCTAATAAATAAGAAAAACAAAACCATTATTACTTGATAAATACTGTTTGGTAAATGAAATTGTTAAAGTGTGAGGTCCCTGAGGGAAGAAAGCCATACTTTAAAAAGACCTTGATGAAGACAAAGGGAGGAACCATTGCCCTGACTATACTTATGTCTCCAACTGTCTGCACCACCTCCCTGGATTGACTTCATTGGAAAAGATACAGTTAGGCTGAATGACTCTGAGTGAGGCACACACGAGGCTTAAACAAGTCCTCCTGGTCCCCATGTGCCTTCTCCCCACCATTCCCTACAAAGACCAAGTCTAGAGCAGAGGTGATCTGGACATCAGAGAAACAGATTTCAGAGAATGAATACAGTATTCCCTTAAGAGTCAAAATTATAGGAATCCTTTGAAGCTCTCCACTGACACATACCTTCAGGCAAAACCTGTTCACAAAAGGTGGAAATGAATGACTTTTGAGAGGTTACTGCTCATAATCAGCAAATGAGTGGTAATCAGTCTCTCTGGATGGCCATCCTCAATTTTTCAAAGGTCTTGATTCAGACCCAACATTAGAAATGCCAAATACTGAAGCAGAACATGCACAGTGGCAGATTCATGTGAAAATACTTGAACTTCCTTTTTCTTTCATTATTTGGTCTACCTTAGCTACTGTTACCCACCTCACTCCTGGCTTTTCTTAAATTTTGCTAACAGTGAGACTGAGCCGGGCCATCTTAGAGTACAACTGCAAAGTTGTCAAAACTGATTTTAGTACCCTCAACATTTTTCCCTGCCACCCCCATCTCTTCCATCTCAGCTGTCCCATATTTTCCAGCTCCTCTCCTAGCCAAGCATGCTTCTAGAAAAATATCTTAAAAACTCATTCATGTGAAAGTATAAATGTAGATATGACTTAATCAGTTTTTCAACCTGGAGGTACTCATGTCTGGACTGGAGCCAGGATCCAGATGCTCTTGGTAAATGGAGCTGGATGATCCTTTCTATTTTGCCAATGTTTATTTACATAAATAATATTCACAAGGGCTTTGTAGCAGGTCCCTGGGAGGAGTCAGACAGTCAACGCAGGGAATGGCATGGCCTCAATCCTCACCTGTCTTCCTGCAACCTACACAGAACACCTAGCCTGATGGCCTGATTTTGACTTCCTATAAGAAAGAGGTTAATGTAAGAAACAGGGAGATCTGTGTTTATGGAAGACTATGAGAGAGAACTACTTTGCCAGCTCTGCCACAGACCATACCCTGCCTGGTCTAGACAACCCCTCAAAGGAAGGGGAGTTGTACCAGCAGGGCAGCATTCTTATAGAGGCACCAGGAAGGAAGTAATGTCAAGGTCCTTTGATGAGGAGACTAAGACATCTGAGGTGGTTCATTCTAGGACACATACAAAACATCACCTGGCCTAAGGGCTCCAGAAACAACTAAAGAGGAGTTTAGGGATGAGAGTAGGGTGAAGTTAAAACCCTACTAAAGCTTAATTAAAAATTACACTCCATGAAATTTTCCCCGTAATGGTGTAAGTTAGGAGAAGTATTTGGGAGCCACACCGGCCAGTCTTGCACCTTAAGTTCACCCCTTGTGGGCCAATAATTTTTCAGGAAATCTCCCTTCACTACATGTACCTTCCAAAAAATGTATATTATTAGCAGCAGCAGCATTATTATAATTAGTTAATATTTACAGTTTCATGCTATTTTCCATGTCTTCTATTTCTCAGCTATGAGATAGTATGGCTATCAAATAAGTACCTTTGAAATTGGCATATCACTTTCCTTCTGCAGCAATTTAGTTGCCTGGTACCTAATCCTGAATTTAAATAAAATAACTATGACTGTACATTGGCCCTGCCCATTAATGCCAAATGAATGCACTGCTATATCAGTAAATAGCAAATTCATTATGGAGTGTTACTGAAGCTCTTACAAATGAGCCACTTGAGTCAGATCATTCCTCAATCTCTGTGCTGCCTTTGCGTGTCATCTACCTAGGAAGGTGATGCTTTGAAATCGTGTTAAGAATTTTAATCACGAATAGTCTCAGCACGCTGTATAGATAGGGAAGAAAAGGGGGCTCCTGCTTCCCCAGACTCCTGTTCAACCCCTGCCGTTTTCCTCACCTTCAATGATGTATTCAAGACTTTGATTCATTTTTCCATATTATAACCATCTCTTTCACAGTTGGGGTGAAGGGAAGGAGAGAGAGTGTTAGATAGCTACAGGGAAAGTCATAATTTAAGGGTCAGAAACCTTTTAAAACTGGTGTGCTAAGGTTTAGGGTTCTTTTCTTCTACCGTATTTAAGAAGGCTATGCTGCTGCCACGAGCCCCTCCTGTCTATCATGCCAAGCAAAATCCAGCCATGTGCTAGCTTCACTTAGCTAAAACTGAGCTGCTCACTCTGGCCTTATGACTACCATTATTTGTTCAAAAATTATTTCATTTAATTATTTCATTTAATTTTTTCAGCAGCACTAAGAAGCCAGGAGCTATTACCAGCCCCCACTTTACATAGGAGAGAACAGGAGCTTGGAGAACATAAATAACCTCATCCGTGGTCACACCAGCAATAAGGAAGAAACCTTCAAACTCAGGGCTGTGTGCCTCTAAGACCAAGTGCTAAATACTGTGCTGGTCAGCTACCCAGCAGCTCTAACAAGGCGAATGAAATCCAGGACCCACCTAATCACCAGAGCATCACACTGACTATGCAGCTGATATGACTCTCTCCCCCAGGCGGGGGCCCTGGTTTGGGTGTCTTCAGTTCACACTTTAAAGTAGCACCCCGGGACTTGTATTTGGCATACGGATTGGCTCCAAAACTTGAACCTTCATCTGGTGTTCCTGAGACCTGCCATTCCTCAGTCTCTCAAGAGAGGTGGATTTAAACCATTCCTTCTCTCTCCTTCCTATGTATTCTTTATGAAAACCTCTGAGTTGTTATGGTTTTACAAAGGTAGGGATGTACAAGTGATAAAATGCCTGTCCAAGGGTTAAACCTATATGAAATATAAAAATTATGACAATGGTTATCAAATATACGTACTATTCCACTTAGCCTCATAATACCCCTATATAAAGTGAGTACCATTAGTGTCTGTACCAATAATACTAAAAAGTCTGGTCCACATACAGGTCTCAGTTCACAAATTGTTACCAGTCTGCAGCATAAAAAAAATACTACAGAAATTGAGAGTAAATATTTAGAAACTTTCAAAACAATTTGACAGAATCATTTTATGTCTGTTGAATTTAAGAGTAAAAAGTTAAAGTATTTCTAGGAATTCGTTTTTACTGTGTTATGCTATAAATACATATATAGTCTATACATGAACTGGTAACTTAAAAAAAACTGATTCTTCAGCACAGTTTGAGAAATACTGTTTATAGGGAGGTTAAGTAATTTGCACAAAGACACACAGCGTAAAGGAAGTGGAGCCACAGTCACCTACCTCTTAAACCCTTGGGACTGAAATTATAGAGTTCTGCTGGGTATTTCTCTCTTCAAATGCCTTGTAAGGAGGCTATGGTAAATCTCTAGATTCTAACTGACTACTTTGACCAGCACACAGCCAGGAGGTCACAAACCAGCAGCCCTGCTTATTTATATTTAGCAGCTCCTCCGCAGTTCCCTCCCTCTGTCCATCAGACCCTATGCAGTCAGGCCAGTTTGGAATGTCAGTCCCACAATTTTCATTTACCTTGGGGTTCAGGGGTCATGATGCTATGCTGCACTATTTTTATTTGTTGAGTTTTACTCCTTGAGTGGGATGATTTCTGGCAACTGGATTCTAAAACCCAGATGTCAGTTAAAGGACACCAGACGGAATCTCTGCATAAACTACACCAACATACTTCCCTATCCCCTACCCCACCTCAGGCAATTTATTAAGGGAAAAACAACCTTTCCTGACTGGGTGGGATATGCTACAGAGAGTCTGTGCCCTTTATAAAAGCATTCAAGTCCTCCCCCCATGCCTGTTTTGACATTGTACTTTGACAAAAGAAAGTACTAATATGGCCAATGTTATCAAACATCAGTAGAGCTACTATTTAAGACTGTGGTACCTGTCCTCTTGATTTGAAAGTCATTAGAGAAAATCTGACAAATCAACCAGGAGAAATTTAAACAACCAATAGAAATCAAACCTGCAGACAGACTTATCTATATTCAGAACCCCTGCTCCCAAACACTGGACAGAGCAAAAAGAACTGAGCTGTCAGGGTGTAAACATGCCTGTCTCCTGCCCACTCAATTTGACAGGATTAGGGCTCTATGCACAAAAGACTGCCTTTTATTTATTTATTTATTTATTTATTTATTTATTTATTTTTAACAGAGGCAATAGATGAAACCAAAGGAATATCTAGAGTAACAAATCCCAAATTATATTTCTGATAGCCTCGGGGTTTCTGGGAAGATGTCATATGATCATGGGAGATGGAGAAGATAACCAGGTGAAGGGTAGGTCTCTCTGTTCCCTCTTTAATCATTATAGTCTTGCTTGTATCCATTTCTAATTTTAGACTCTGTAAGATTCAATGTGAGGAAAAGATTCCACTCTTTTAAAATTTTTTTGAAAACTACTTATTTAACTACAATTTTGTTCCTAAACATTTTGGTTTGATTTAAATCAGCAAGTTTTAAGCCTATTTTAGAATTGAATTGGATTTTGATTTTTTTTTATTTTTGTAACTCCAAACTTTTATTTCAGAAATATTTGGCTGTAGAAATGAGTCAGACATCTCATTTTAACTGAGACATTTTTGCCAAACAAAATGAAAGAAAATATGAATATTCTGTCCTCTTGAAAGAGAAGTGTTGGTACAGGATCTGATTTTCTTTTGTTATAAGAATTTCTTGAAGACTTGGGGGAAGTTTAATGCTGGAATGGGAAGACAGTAATGCCCTGTCTCTATTAAAATTTTCATTTTCATTTTTAAAAATTCATTGAAATATTTCATAACTGAAACTATTCTCTAACATCTTGGTCTGAAAATGAGAAAAAACTTCTAGGCACGGAAGTGCTGTTCAACTGGGCTCTGCAGTTAACCTAAGGCCCTATGTTGGTAACTCTAGGAGTCCTATGAAATCCATTCAGAGATACAAGTGGAACAAACTAACCTATGACATTCTAGGTCTGCAACCTAGAAATCAATAAATCCAGGTGTGATGGAGCCATGCCCAGAGATATTTGCCATCTTGGGTAATTCCCAAGTTGCAATTTGGAATTTGATCAGTTTTAAAATGCAAGTATTAGTACCATATTAAATTTATTATCATCTTTGTAGAACAATCTGGACCCCATTAAAAAGCTATTATCTTAATAGCCTTTCCACAATAATCATAATTACTGCTCTTAATTCATTATGTACATTATCTTTAATATTCAGGGTAATCTGGCAAGAGAAGTATTATTATACCCACTTTACAAAAAAGGAAGGCAAGACCCTAAAAGTGAAATGGATTTGCTCAGAACCATTATAGCCAAATAAATGGTAGCTCCAAGTCCTTCTAATATATCACAGATCATCCCATTAGATTAGAATCCATATACATATACATACACACACACACACACACACACACACACACACGCACACACACACCTTGAGGGTATGAAGGAGGATATGAGTTGGCATCACTTTTATTGAATGCTTATGCCAGGTACTGGGCAAAGTATTTTACATATACTACCCTCTTTAATCCTCACAATGCCTACTATATTATAGTAGATACTATAATTATCTCCATTTTACAGACGAAGAAATTAACTGAGGTTTAATGTAGTTAAGCAGTCCAGGTCACACATCTTGAAACATATGAAGTCAGATCTAAAGCCCAGATCTGCCTGGTTCCAAAACACAAACAAAACCAAATTTATAGTTTTTTATTTTTATTTTTTAAGATTTATTTATTTATTTATTTGAGGAGGGGAGGGGCAGAGGGAGAGGGAGAGAGAGAAGCAGACTCCTTGTTGAGCGGGGAGCCCAACATGGGGCTCGATCCCAGGACCCCGAGATCATGACCTGAGCTGAAAGCAAGAGTCGGACACTTAGCCAACTGAGCCATCCAGGCGTCCCCCAAATTTATACTTCTAAATGAAGAATTCTTCTTAAGGGATTACATACCTAGTCCCCTGATGGTTCCATTGTTTATGCTTTTTCTAAAACTCATCTTTTAAAATTGCCTTCTTAGGGGTGCCTGGGTGGCTCAGTCAGTTAAGCATCTCCCTTCAGCTCAGGTCATGATCCCAGGGCC
The DNA here is from genome assembly GCF_002007445.2 of Ailuropoda melanoleuca. Taxonomy (NCBI): domain Eukaryota; kingdom Metazoa; phylum Chordata; class Mammalia; order Carnivora; family Ursidae; genus Ailuropoda; species Ailuropoda melanoleuca. The sequence goes on from NC_048237.1 coordinate 8,638,310, forward strand.
CTAGGATGAAGCCCAGCCATCAGGCTCCCTGCTCAGCAGGGCGTCTACTCACTCTCCCTCTGCCTGCCACTCCCCCTGTTTATACTCTCTCTCTCTCTGTCAAATAAATAAATAAAAGCTTCTAAAAAATAAAAATACAAATAAATAAAAAATAAAATTGCCTTCTTAGAATCAGTTTATGAACCAGTTGGGAGAAGTGGCCCCTTAAACCCACTTCATAGCAACACTACATTCCAGATGACTACTGGATTTGTCCATTTTTATCTTAAACAAACATTTGACATCCCTGAAAATTAAAAAAATAACTTCCCGAGTCCAAAGTAACTCCAAGAAGGTTTTGAATAATTACAGCACTATTGGATTTATAAGTTTATAGTTTCCCTGAATGCATATTGTGAAGGAGCAATACTCACTTAAGGACATAATTTATATGTGTTCTTAAAAAAAAAAAAATCAGTATCTCATAGCTCATGATTACCTTCTCAGTCCCATTGTTCAGCCAGTTTTCATCCCCTTTCCTATATGGTGTCTATCCCCAGGCATATTTCCTATGTCTCCCCTCACATAAAGATTCATTAAAGTCAGGCAACTCTGTATAGAAGGAGTACCAACCAACAGCAAGGAATCAGGGGCAGTGATTCTTTGGGAGAACTACTAATCACCCAGAATTTTCTCCACGACAGCTCAGAAACTTTCCCTTCCTCATCCTAGAGATGAAAAGTCTAACCTGGCAAAATAGTCCCACATTCTCCTGGAAATGAGAGATCACTTTCAATATTACCCTGCATTTGGTGGAAATCTTGAAAGGACAAATAAAGGTTATATATCTGTAGCCATTGAACATTTTGATTAAAATCAGTATAACTCTGAAACTCTAAATCGCTCATAGGATATCACTTTTGAGCTAAAATCCTACTAAGTTGGGGAGAGATTGGCATTTAAACAGATGTCAGCAGTGTTTTGGGAAATGTAAATTGAGGTACAGATGGTGACTGCTAGGGAGTTAAGAGCATCTGTGTTCTATGAAAAAAAAAACTATATTTGTGAAAAAAAATTTTAAATAATAACTGAAATTCCCAACTTGATTTTGAAAGAAGACAAGAAAATATTCTCGTTGGATGGCACTGTTTGATAAGTTTCTTATCATATCAAAGATGATTTGAATTTCTGGGTCTTGGATATTAATTAGATTCAAGATGGGGAATCATACCCTATGCCTTTAGCAAGCCAAAATCAGAACTTATACTTCAAAAGAAAACCAAATAACCCTGGGAAAGATTGCTGATTCTTCTATTTCAGCCAGTTTTGTACCTCAGTGTAAGTTCTAAGGAAAATATCAGTTATCTGCCATATAGTGATAAAGAGCAGGAGTCAGAAAGCCTGTGTTCAAATTCTGAAACTGCTACTTTATAGCTGTGCGACCTTAGAACACACTACTTAACTTCTCTTAGCCTTAGTTTCTTCATTTGTAAAATGAAGATAAAAATAATAGTACCTTCCTTCATAGGATGGTTCTAAGAATTACAGTTACATGTAAAATGGTTGGAGCCTATGGTAAACATCAATAAATATTAGCTCTTGTTATTACAGGCTTTCTTCCTAAACCTGGCAGATCTATAAAAGTCTGGGTATCACTGACCTATATTATCTCCCCAGGTACCACATCCCCATCCCCATCTAGACCCAACATGAACAATGACCTAGAAATCTGGATCTCATGAGCTGGCAGATCCACAGTTCATGCAGATCATCAATAATCTAACAAAGGACCCTTGTTCTCCTTTCTAACAGGACTCTAGACATTTCCATCAAAGAATTAGCCACTCCAAATAAAAACACTTACATTTTTTAGGTTAGGCCCTTTTGTGATATGCAGAATCCTTTTCAAGTCACCACGATAATTCAAAAAGTTACATTCCCTTTAACACGATTAGCATTCTAGGAACCTCGGTGTTGCTGAAACAGTTTTCCACGAAAAACCTGGAAGAGATTGAATCAAATATCTCTCTATTCTGTGTATTGATTTGTTTGTTTGTTTGCCTGTAAGGGTTCTCATGCTCAACTTCTCATATTAATCCAGTTTTGCAATGAGTTTTCTCCTTTACGGCAGACAAAAAGTTAATTGATTAAGTCAGATTAGGAAACACTGTAGAAACCATACAGGAATCCAGACTCCCAGGTTAGAGTTTAATGTGCTATACGCTCTGCCTGATTGGAATGAGTTTATGAATTAGATCCCATACACAAATGGATGCATTTATCTTCGTTCACGGCATATCCGCAAACTCATTTACCAGATCCATAAGCACTTGTAAACATTGCTAATGGAGTTTGCTAAATGAATATTATAAACGTAATCCAAATGAGCTCTCCACGGAAATTGCAAATCATATGAAAAATATAGTGCATTTGGTTATAGCACATTTCAGGAACGGTATATTTTAGTTAATTGTTTTAGTGCATTATACATGGCTAGATGTCAGTGCTAGCACCTAGAAAAAAAATTGGCTCCTTCTGTTTGCCTTATACCATTCAACCTAGGATACTGAATATTATTTAATCCATCAATCAAGGTACTTTATTGCTAAAGCAGATCATTCTGGTTCACGTTGTGTCCTTCAGAGGAAACTAGGGCACTTGAGAAGCTGCGCAAGCTCCTTCAGTCAGTTAGAATATTAATAAGATCCCTAAAACAGTTTCCAAAATGGTGCCTTGGTGGCAACTTTCAAGACAGCCTTATGTACAAAGGGACTTGACTCAAAAGTTATACTCTTTAATTAATAAAAGTACAGAGGAAGTTGTAAACATATGATAGTCTTTTTTCTTATTCAAATATAGTGATATTTTCAACTACATGTTCTATAATTTTATAGTTAGTTTATTTGAATGAAAATTGTGTACTCTAGTCACTTCTTACCCAAAGCACAAGCAAGTCATAATCTGACACTTCCAAAGGTTTTCTTACTTGGTAGGTGATTTATTTCAGACATTAGAAAACTAAAAATCTATTCAAAAATCAAAGTCTGATGCTTTCAAGACTCAGTTCTCTGAAAATGTAAACTTCATTTTTTGTTTCATGCAGTGAGAGACTGAATGTACAAATGGACAATGGCCAGACCATATATAAAAACAGAACTTTGACCTACAACCTGAAGCAACTTGCCAAGGAAACTAACTCATTATCTACAATAGCCAGACTCCTACAAGTCAAGACTTGTAGGAAGTCAGACTGTTATCTCTAATAACAATCCAGGAAGCTAAACAATGAACCCTGTAACAGTCAGCCCCAAACATCCAAGTCTTAACTGGCAGCTTCTCTAATTTTTGTGCCTGCTCCCAACTTAGGACCAACCAAGAAAAGACAAATATGTGCCCCTAACCACTCACAAAGGATGCCCCACTTCTGGTTAGCTTACGTACAGCTTCTCCATGCTAACAGCCTCCAGTTAGAACACATCTGAAGCCTTCCCTTTTTTCTACCATAAAGCTTTCCCATTCCCCTGCCTGCCTTTAAGTCTCTACTAAAACACAAATGACATAATGGCTGATCCCCTTGCTATAGTAATCTCTGAATAAATGGACTCTGCTAGTTCTCATTAGGTTGGTCTTCATTATTTGTACAAGAGCAACACAGATAATGTTTCAGAGACAAATATAAATGTTGAAATACATTTCATCTAGTTTATGGAAAGGACTGCTGAGGTTTGTATCCTGGTAGAGATTATCCTTTGAGGCAAAAAAGGGTCATTGTCATTCCAGAAGAAACCATTCCCAAGATGCTACTTGTTATATAAATAGTTTTCCTAGAAAAGGAAAGTATGAACAAAGCTAGTGTAGACATTATGAAACTGATTTCTCAGTGGCTAATGTTTCTTGAGTCAATACTCAGCCCAACCTTATTATTACTCTTGCTACCACGTACTAGATTCAGCTCCTTTTGAGCTCATCTTGCACATTTTTCTCAGTCCTCCTTCAAAGTAAATTCTAACAGTCAGGGCTATGTGTATACATACAAAAATAATAATGGAGATAGAAACCCTCACTCCCCCATTGTCACTCCCCACCCACAAGCCCCGCGGCAACAAGAGAGAAGAGCAGCAATGTCTGATCTTTCCTTTTTTTGTCTCATTAGCTGTTTTATCTTTATCACATTTTTATTCTTTGTTAAACTGGATGAGACTTGGAGGCTAAACAGAGACTACTTAAACAGATAATAACTTACCTTTGGTGGCCAAGGACAGAATATGCTGAGTAAATAAGCATTATGGTTAATAAGTCAGTAGACTAAAAATCAATGCCCAAGTTTTAGGAAAATAGGTCAAATTTTATTTATTCAGCTATCATGAATAAAACTTCTTTGTGTTTTTTGTTTGTTTAGGTTTTTTTCTGATTTTGGAAGTGTTTTAAGATCATGCAGTGACTTGGAATTATCATTGTGAATACCAATTACCACTAAAAAAGTGAAGTACAGACAAGCATCAGATATGGCCCAGATAAGAGTCATTTTCCAAGAAGATATTCCTTTTTTCCTCAAAAAATGCCACCAACTTATACTACCTGCAACGGATATAAGACACTATTTAAGGATAAAAATGTCTTGATTACCCAAGTCTAGAAACTACAGTGCAAAATGTGAGTGCTTACTTTCTCTTTAATAGGCATACCTCTGATGCTGAGAGTCAGAAATGTCTTTTATATCACTATAGGATTTTTGCAACAGGAGATCTTTACATGCAACATAAAAATATACCCTTCATAATGAAGCTTATCCTATATTTCTAATCAGTTTAGCTGGTCTTCAGCACATTTTTCTATTTCTTCCATTTCATTTTTATGATGAGGTGACAAAAACTCAACATAATATTCTAGACAAGGATATGCTGTCAATTTATATAATGGCACCTTAATATTTTCCACATTATTCTCACTCCTCTTCCAGTGACTTATTTTTAGCACTGTTGCACATTGAGCAAAGCTCATGATCTTTTTCTTGGAGGGTTATGGCTAATTCAATATCCATCACTGTGTATGATTAGCTTAAATTGTTCTTTCAGATGTGCATCACCTCACACTTGCCTGTTTCAAATTTCATCTTCATCATATTGTCCAATTACCTAGTTTTGTTAAGTCTTGCTGGAGTCCCTTGTGGTCCTTACTGGACTGAAAATTTAGGGTCATTGAATAATATCTTATAAATGGTTAATAAATATATTCAACAACCAAAATCTTTTCTGGTACAGATCTCCAGGGCATTCTGCTATTAACCTCATTCTGCATTCACAACTGGACCTGACCCCCATTCAGTCAAGGCTCTTTTCTGGTCTTTTTAGTCTGGCTTTTACCTCTAAGGCTACAATAACAAAGTTTTCTTATCAGGTGCTTGGAAGGTAATTCATCAAAATTCCTGCGCAGGTCAAAAAAGCTCATATGTACTCCCGGCAGCTTGTGATCAAAACTTAAATAGCAACCAGTGTACACAATATTGCAGCCAAAGTTATATGGATGAGCCATTTTGTATTCTGCTCTGTTTATTCCTTTTTTTTTTCTGCTTTACAAATAAAATGTTTACTTTCTTTTTTATTTATAAGCCCTCCGGGCTCCTTGTATTAAAGGTTTTGTAGTCTTTAGACCTACCCTCTACCTGCCCTATCACTTTATCTGTTTAGAATAGTAACTGGATTTGACTTGAAATTCACAAGGCTTTGAATTGGTTTATAATTCACAGAGTGCATTATTTACCTTCTTCTATAGACACTACACATCCTAAAGAAAAGAATAAAGTTTCAGTGATAGCCTGACAAATGAAAAGGTTTACACTGTTAAATGTTTCAATATGAGAAGTCGCTGCCCAAGTAAGGGAATAAAAGTCTCAGATATTTGGTTATTCAAATCCAAGGCATGGTTTGCCTTATATATAAAACTTTCTAACAGGATGCCTTTAACCACAGAGAACCAGTGGCATCTCTTGATATGTCTTTGACTCTCTATAAATGTGAACTTTAATTCAGATTCACAGCCATTACAGCCTTGTCATTCTAAGTGTGCAGAATTTTTCACAGTAGCCATATTTAACATAACCCCCTTTTGAGTCCTCCCCGATAAATTCCAAAATGCTATGTCAGAGCTCTAAGCTAAGTAGTATCTCTTGTAATCACACAACTTACAGTTTGAGATCACGTAAATAGTGACAGATTTCTTGGTTCTTTGAGATTCTAGCAGCAGTTAACAGAACTGAGAGGAAGAAGCAGTTATCTGGGCAGGGCATCCATTTTAAAACATGTACTACACTTTCAAAGATCCTAAAGTCACTAATGATAAGCGATTTAAGGGTACAAACTCTCTCCTTACCAAGGAACATTCCCTTTGATTCTCTACTTTGCCATCCTATGAAACAAAATACACAGAAGCAATGGAAGGCTGCCCTTTTAAATTTGGAAAATAACTCATGGCAAGAGCAGATGAAATAACAATGCTTCCGTGCTTGGGAAAAAGTACATCCCCTGTTTCTTCAAATCCCCTTCCAAACCTAAAACTGAGAGTTCAGTTTCATACTCAGATAATGTAAATATTCAGGGTATTGCAAAGCTGTGATGTGCTATGAAACCTTCATTAATATCTTAATAAATACATTTTGTATTTATAAATAATTAATTATTTTATCTTAATAAATTACATTTAGAGAAATGCTCCTTTAGCACTAGCATTGCTACTACTAGCATAAATCAAGTACTTTTGGATTGTGCAAAGTGGGGAGAAAATCAAATCAAGCTAAGATAGAAAACCCCAAAAAGAAGGTAAAATTCTCAAACATAGATAATATCTTAAGGGAAGGTGCCATGCCTTACATTTATTTCCTTCACTTCCCTATGGTTCTGGACATTTGGTTCAACAAACAGCTGCTTTAGTGAGTGAGACAAGCTTGTGTCCTGGCTTGGCCATTCATTTTTTCATTCAACAGATTATTGACTGACATAAACAACCCATGATGAACAGGAGGCCCAATGTTGCCTAGGTTTCCTCGCCCTACGTTTCTATGACTTCTGGACATCCTGAAGATTGTTACCATACAGAGAACAGCGGTCAAATACTTTATTTTCCCTTGTTGGATTTTCCCTTGCCTTCTCTACCTCTTTTATAGAGCATGTAGTCATACTAACCGAAGAACCCAGAATATAAAATGCAACAGCATGGAGAACATGTTTTGGTTTTGGCTAAACCCCAAAAGCTTGAACAGTCATTGAAGATATTCACACAAAAACCTGGCTGATGTCACCCATTCCTGGCATCAGGATCCCTGAAATTATCAGTTCTACTGAATTTCTATTTTCAAATCTATTTAGTGAAATGAAAAGTGTTTCACCATCAGAAAATTATTCTTTAATTATAAGGTCCTATTGAGTTTCAGATATCATCTCAAAGAGATGGGAGAAAGGGAAGAAGCAAAGTTCTAAGCTAATACCATCCATGTTGCTGGAAGGCCAGGAATTAGGAGGCAAATTCATTTTCCCTTTGTGATGATATATTTTACCAGAAATGCTTCATTTTTCTTCTTAATTTGAACTGACAGTATAAAAAATAGCTTGGATTATTGATCCTACTAAGCTACTTCTTTTTTGTGAGACTTACATTATCATATTAAGGCCCTTTAATTTTTCTGTTCTGATTACTCAATAATTTGCTGGTGCTTATGTTATGATAGAATTCACGCCATTTATCCCTATATATAATAGATGTTTCTATTATATTTGTCATATTAATATATGAAACTATGATATTTTAATTTTTATGAAAAATATTTCCAGTCATTTCCAAACATTACAATTATTGCTGCCCCCACAATCCTAGTTAAAATTGTTCCACATAATGAAGCCACTATTTCCTCCCTAATGAGGACTCTCCCAAGTCAAAGAGGGTCTCATGAATTGTGTTTCTCACAGTAACCTCTTTCCTAATCTCTAGCCATTCCTTTCATTTCCTCTCCAAAATTCACCGTAAGCTTTTTTAACCCTTTCCAACTCAACCAACCTACAGATTAGCCAGAACAGAAAATAAAGAGCACCTGCCTAAAAAATGAGGAATGGGGAGAAAAAGGAAAAGAAGCAGAAATAGAAGAAAAGTTCTGAAAGCTTGTTTCTGGTGGCTTTGATGACTAGTTAAGAATACTGACTGTGCTTCTGGATTTTCTGGCATTGCTTGATAAGAATGGCTGAGGTCCTGAGGTGCCTGACTGGCTCAGTTGGTTGAGTGTCTGACACTTGGTTTTGGCTCAGATTATCATCTCATGGGTTGTGACACTGAGCCCAAATGGGACCCTGCATTCAGCAGGGAGTCTGCTTGAGGAGTCTCTCTCCCGTCCCTTCCCCCATGTTCTCTCTCTCTCACCCTCTGTGTGTGTGTCTCAAATAAATAAATAAATCTTTTTTAAAAAGAATGGCTGAGTTCCTGGTAAGTAGCCATTGGGCCTCTGGCTCTTCGCTTGTCTATTATTTTATTTACACAGAATGCTGAAGTGCTGAAGAAGTGTTGCCAACCACCTAGTCACAACCCTTCTCTTATTCTCCTTGTTCCACTGCCTCACTTTGGCCTCAAAAAAGGAGGGAAACAAGGCACCTGGGTGGTTCAGTCAGTTAAGCATCCAACTCTTGACCTCAGCTCAGGTCTTGATCTCAGGGTCATGAGTTTAAGCCCCACATTGGGCTCCATGCTGGGTGTGGTGCCTACTTAAGGAAAAAAAAAAAGGAGGGGGAAGAAGAGATTAGAATGGGGGAAGGAATGGGGAAAACCTATTGAATACCCTTTGCCATTTAAAAACATCATAAAAGGTTCTTCTTACAATGTCTATTATACACTCCTTCAGAAATCTATTTTCAAATGATATGTAAACCAGTAAAGGAACATTCCACCTATTTCCCAGAATTTAGCACGAATCCTGGTGCAATCTAATCTTGGGGGGAAAGTAATATAAGGAAGCATATAAAGTTTCAAATGTAATATGAAATTGCAATAATATAAACTATGTCAACAAGGGGTTCTCTATGCTAAGTAATGCAGAAATATATCATCCTTTTTCGAAAGCTCTATAAAACTGAAACAAAATTCTTCCTCCAAAACAACAAAAAAAGTAAATGATAACTAACTACAGTGATTTGCTCCAATTTTTTGACCAGCGTGTACTGTGTTAGCACCCTGCTCCACTCCAACCACAGGTGCTGGAATCAAGAATGACTCTCTGCAAGCACCTTGTTACCTAGGAACCATGTCAAGGTCTTGAGTGTTATAAAGCAGGTTAGCTTATGAACCTGTATTTGCCTTCGCACTCCCTTGGTTTTATCATCCTTGGAAATAATCTCATGACAGCTAAGTGAAGAGAAATGAAATAAGGGTTTATCATCAGGCAGCACTGAATGAGCTAAACACTAAACAGTCAAATAGCAAAAATCAGTGATGATATGTACAGTAAGAACAAAAATCACTGCAAAAAAAATGTGTTTGTTAAATGATCCTACTCTAGGGATGCCTGGGTGGCTCAGTTGGTTAAGCTCTGCCTTCAGTTCAGGTTATGATCCCAGGGTCCTGGGATCAAGCCCCACATCGGGCTCCCTGGTCAGTGAGGAACCTGCTTCCCCCTGTCCTGCTCCTCCTGCTTATGCTCGCACATGCTCTCACTTTCTTTCTCTCTGTTAAGTAAATAAATAAAACATCTCAAAAAAATAAATAAATAACGCTACTCTAAATAACCCTACTCTAAAATTGTAAGAAAAGAATAAACAAAACTATTTGCAATGTTTTCCTTTATTCTTAACACTGTCCAGAAAGTCCTATTTTAAAGTCGAGTCATTTACTAAAGAAGTCAAAAGTTTCAAGGTAGGATTGAGAGTAGAACATGAAACAAGGGGTGATTGAAAGCTGGTAGAGACTTGCTGAACTGAGCCATTAAGTTATCTTATTTCAAAGATACCTAAATATCCGGTCTACACTCAAAAAATTTTTTCTCAGCACAAGAATTACATAAAATATACACAGAATGTAAGTCTGAGTAGGAAAAAACAATAGTGACACATTAAGCCAATCAGCTCAGATATTTATCCACAAAACTAGAAATGTCTGAGCTCATTTTTTAATGAATGCAAGAGTCTTTCATTAAAGCTTCAATATATCACCAAATATTCATTGTCCTTCAGATTTTTAGGAACTAATTTCTAACATGTTCTTCTACTGAAATATTGTGCTTTTCAATGAAAACAAACAAAACTCAGTACAGTGTGAGTTGCTCAGTAGAGACTTTTTCAAGGCTCTGGTCATTTCCTTTGGCTATAAAGGTGGTGACCCAGCACCCTAATTTTGGTCATCCTTTCACAAAAAGCCAATTTTGTTACTTGTTTAAAAAAAAAACATTCAAGTGCAGAGTCTGAATAGTAAATATTTCTACTCTAAGTGTGAATACAAACATGTTTTCTTAACAGTTTATCCACTGGGAAATATTTTTAGAAATGGGTTGATGCTGTTCTTGCCCTAAGTGCTCCTAGAGCAAAAATGGGTGTGATTTCTTTCAAAATTCAAGAAACAGCATTAATTGAAAAACCAGGTGCCAAGAACCTGACAAAATTAAACTGTGCTTCCAAGTGCACTTTGTTTCCTGTGTTTTACCTTCCATGAGCTGTTCTGGTCTACGTTCAGTCCCTCAGGGCTCCCCTGTTATTGGTTGCTTTCATTGCATGTTATACCCTAGATAAGTCCAGATCATCATCCACATAAGCCCAGAACAATTTTAATTAATAAAAAAGAACATTCAAAAATGTGAAAATCAAGACTTTAAAATGCATAGAGTAGTAACACCAAAAGGAGTATCATTTATTCTGTTGCTGGAGTCCAGGTGAAGTAGATTATTATGGTTGTTGGTGCTTTGTGACTTGGAAGGTGAAAATGTCAAAAATCAAAGTATCTACAAGTTCCATTTAAAATAAAAATTGGGAGGGGGAGAAGTTAAGATGGCAGAGAAGTAGGAGGACCCTGGGCTTTCTTCATCCCTCAAACACTCTGTACTGAGGTCAGATCAATTGGAATACCCAAGAAATCAATGTGATGACTGGAAGAAGTACACAGTTAGAGGGAGACAGCGTGGCAGGTGTGTGTGTATGTGAACTGGGGGAGGGAACCCTTTCAGCAAGGAGAGAAAAAGGAGACAGAGAGAGAAGAGTTGAGAGAGTATGGCCTCAGGTTGCTCAAGAAGAAAACCTCATGGACCACAGACTGGGGAGTTGGGGGAACTGAGCAGCACAGGTCTTTTGCAAACAGTGAGTGGAACTCAAGCTCTGATTTTGGAAGTACACGACTTTCACTAGAACAGATCTGTATAGTGGGCTCCTGGACAGAAGGAGGGTTCTGGCCCAGGAGGCCCGGAGTGTGCACAAAGTGATGTAGGGATCTCCTGGGTCACACTGGGAGAGGTCATTCCCCTTCCTAGAGTACATTTGCAAGAGGGTATATTGCTTCTCCAAGGACAAAGGACCCTGCAGGCACCAGCAAATGGCCTTTTATCAGCAGGAGACAAAGGTGGGCCAAGAGGTAGATAACCAAGTCCCTGCTTTTCAAGGTGACACACCATAGATTCTGAGCACCATACAGGAGCGGGGACTGTTTTCTGGGACAAAAGGCACTAGTCAGAGTGCACTGAGGCTCTAATAAAGAGGAGGAAGAGGATGTGAGTGCTGGCTCCTTTAAGATTTAGAGTTTTGAATCCCAGCCATGTGCCAAGGATAAAACACAGGAGAGCTGGGCACCAGACACACCAATGGCTTTGCTTTTCTCTGAGGGCTTCCTGAACATCAGGGTGTGGGGATTGAGATCCCCTCTCCAGGAGGAGAGAGTGGGGTGGCGCCATTTTACCTTCATTACGGAACAGTCGGACATCAGTGAGCAACACAGCGGGCCCCCAATGGAGGTGGGAGCCGCTTACATCAAACCCTACCTGCCTGTATTTGGCAAGTGCTTTTTTTTTAAAGGCACGGGATTGACTCAGCCAGCCTCTGCCACCAGAAGAACAACACAGGCAACACACCACAAGCACCAAGTCTACAGATCATACAGTGCTTCAAATCGTCCCCTTCACTTCTGGTGGAACTAGGACCAGGCTATGTTTTCTTTTCCTTATTCTTTCTTTTTTCCCTTGGGAATCAGACTTATAGTTTTTTCTTTGTTTGTTAGTTTGTTTTTTCATTTCCTTTTCTCTCTCTCTCTTTTTTTTTTTTTTTTGGATCAGGCTTCTTTTTTTCTTTCCTTTTTCTTTATTTTTCTTTCCTCTCTTTTTCTTTGGTATCAGATTACAGTTGGTGTTTTGGGGGGGAGGTTTGGGGGTTTTGGGTTTTGTTTTTTTTTTAATTGTCTGGGTTTTTTTTTTTTTTCATTCCTTTTCCCTCTCTCTTTTTTTGGGGCAGGATTTTTTTTTCTCTTTTTTTTTTTCCTTTTTGTTTCTTTCCTTTTTTTCCAGGCTTTTACCAACAAACAAATCAAAGCACACCTAGATAAATGTCCAAGCACTCCCCACTGCAAGAAAGGAGGAGCTCTGCAGAGGACTGACCAGTGGGAAAAAGCAGCCAAAACTAATAGCAGAGTGCACACAGCATACACCAGAAACACTTCCTGAAGTGTCAGGCCCTGGACAGTCTATGATCTCTTTTTAATATAACATTACTCTAAGGCAGGAAACATAACAAGCTTTAATAACATGCAAAAGACAGAAACTTAGCCAAAATGACAAGATGGAGGAATTCTCCCCAAAATAAAGGTCAGGATGATATCATGGCCAGGTACTTGCTGAAAACAGATTTCAGCAATATATCTGAACAAGAATTTAGATCAACAGTCAAAAGACTACTAGCTGGACTTCATAAAGCATAGAAGACACCAGAGAAACCCTTGCTACAGGTATAAAAGACCTAAAAACTAGTCAGGCTGAAATTTTTAAAAAATGCTATAACTGAGATGCAAAACAGACTGGATATGATCACAATGAGGATTAAAGAAGCAGAGGAGAGAATAGGTGATATAGAAGATAAAATTATGGAAAATAACAAAGCTCAAAAGAAGAGGGAAAGAAAACTATTAGAACACAAAGGTAGATTTAGGGAACTCAGAAATTCCATAAAGTAAAATAATACTTGTATCATAGGAGTCTCAGTGAGGAAGAGCAGGAGAGAGAGGCAGAAAATTTACTTGAACAAATTATGGCTGAGAAAAACTTCCCTAATCTGGGGAAGGAAACAGGCATTCAAGTCCAAGAGGCACAGAGAACTCTCCTCAAAATCAAAAAAAACAGGTCAACAACACGACATATCATAGTGAAACTTACAAAATACAAAGATAAAGAGAGAAATCTGAAAGCAACTAGGGGGGAAAAAGGTCCTTAACCTACAAGGGTATACCCATAAAGTTAGCAGTAGCCCTGTCCACAGAAAGATGGCAGGCCAGAAAGGAGTGGCATGATATATTCAATGTGCTGCATGGGAAAAATACACAGCCAAGAATACTTTATCCAGAAAGGTTGTCATTCAGAATAGAAGGAGAGATAAAGGGGCGCCTGGGTGGCTCAGTCGTTAAGTGTCTGCCTTCGACTCAGGGCGTGATCCCAGTGTCCTGGGATGGAGCCCCACATCAGGCTACCTGCTCCGCTGAGCGCCTGCTTCTTCCTCTCCCACTCCCCCTGCTTGTGTTCCCTCTCTTGCTGGCTGTCTCTCTCTCTCTGTCAAATAAATAAATAAAATCTTAAAGAAAGAAAGAAAGGAAGGAAGGAAGGAAGGAAGGAAGGAAGGAAGGAAGGAAGGAAGAAAGAAAAGAAAAAAAAAGAAAGAAAGAAAAGAAAGAAAGAAAGAAAGAAAGAAAAAAAAAGAAAGAAGGAGTGATAAAGAGTTTCCAAGACAAACAAAAACTAAATGAGTTTGTGAACACTAAACCAGCTCTGCAAGAAATATTAAAGGGGACCCTTTGAGCAGGAAAGAGTGACCAAAAGTAACAAAGACTAGAAAGGAACAGCAACCTTATAGGCAATACAATAGCACTAAATTCATATCTACCAATAACTACTCTGAATGTAAATGAATTAAATGCTCCAATCAAAAGACATAGGGTATCAGAATAGATGAAAACATAAATTCCATCAATATCCTGCTTACAAGGGGCACCTGGGTGGCTCAGCTGGTTAAGTGTGTGCCTTTGGCTCAAGTCATGATCCTGGGGTCCTGGAATCAAGCCCCATATGGACTCCCTGCTCAGTGGGGAGCCTGTTTCTCCCTTTCCCTCTGCCTGCCACTCTGCCTGCTAATGCTCTCTCTGTCAAATAAAATAGATAAAATCTTTAAAAAATATATATGCTGCTTACAAGAGACTTATTCTAGACCCAAAGACACCTCCAATTGAAAGTGACAGAGTGGAGAACCATTTATCATGTTACTGGAAATCAAAAGAAAACTGGAGTAGCCATACTTACAGCAGACAAACTAGATTTTAAACCAAAGACTGTAATAAGAGATGAAGAAGGGCACTATACCATAATAAAGGTGTCTATCCAACAAGAAGATCTAACAATTGTAAATATTTATGCCCCTAACTTGGGAGCAGCCAAATATATAAATCAATTAATAACAAACTTAAAGAAACTCATTGATAATAATATAATAATAGTAGGGGACTTTAAGACCCCACTCACAGCAATGGACAGGTCATCTAAACAGAAAATCAACAAGGAAACAAGGGCTTTAAATGACTCATTAGATCAGATGAACTTCACCAATATATTCAGAGCATTTCATCCTAAAGCTGCAAAATACACATTCCTTTCAAGTGCACATGGAACAATTTCCAAAACACATCACATACTGGGTCACAAATCAAGCCTCAACCAATACAAAAAGATTGAGATCATACCATGTATATTTTCAAACCACAATGCTGTGAAACTTGAAGTCAACCACAAGAAGGAATTTGGAAGTACCACAAATACATGGAAGTTAAAGAACATCCTACTAAAGAATGAATGGGTCAACCAGGAAATTAAAGAGGAATTAAAAAAATACATGGAAGCAAATGAAAATGAAAACATAACAGTCCAAAACCTTTGGGATGCAGCAAAGGTGGTCCTAAGATGGATGTATATAACAATACAGGCCTTCCTCAAGAAGAAAGAAAAGTCTCAAATACACAATGTAACCTTATACATAAAGGAGCTAGAAAAAGAACAGCAAATAAAGCCTAAATCCAGCAGGAGAAGGGAAATAATAAAGATTAGAGAAGAAATCAATGATATAGAAATAAATAAATTAAAAAAACAGTAGAACAGATCAATGAAACTAGGAGCTGGTTCTTTGAAAGAATTTAAAAAATTTATAAACCCCTAGCCAGACTTATCAAAAAGAAAAGAGAAAGGACAGAAATAAATAAAAGCATGAATGAAAGAGGAGAGATCACAACCAACACTGCAGAAATACAAACAATTAGAATATGATGAGCAATTATATGTCAACAAATTAGGCAATCTGGAAGAAATGGATAAATTCCTAGAAACATATAAACTGCCAAAACTGAAACCAGAAGAAATAGAAAACCTTAACAAACTGATAACCAAAGAAATTGAAATCAAAAATCACCCAACAAAGAAGAGTCCAGGGCTGGATGATTTCCCAGGGGAATTCTACCAAACACTGAAAGAAGAATGAATACCTATTCTTCTGAAGCTGTTCCAGAAAAAAGAAATGGAAGGAAAACTTCCAAACTCATTCTATAAGGCCAGCATTACCTTGATCCCAAAGCCAGACAAAGACCCTACTAAAAAGGAGAATTACAGACCACTATCTCTGATGAACATGGACATAAAAATTCTCAACAAGATACTAGCTAATCAGATCCAACAGTACATTAAAAGGATTATTCACCATGACCAAGTGGGATTTATTCCTGGGCTATAATCATGGATCAACATCTGCAAATCAATCATCATGATACATCACATTAATAAAACAAAGGATAAGAGCCATATGATCCTCTCTCTCAATAAATGCAGAAAAAGCATTTGACAAACACAGCATCCTTTTCTTGATAAAAACCCTCAAGAGGGGCACCTGGGTGGCTCAATCAGTTAAGTGCCTGCCTTTGGCTCAGGTCATGATCTCAGGGTACTGGGATCAAGCCCCACATTGGGTTCTCCACTCATCAGGGAGTCTGCTTCTCCCCCCCTCCCCTGTGTGCTCTCTCTCCCTCTCTCACTCTCTCTCAAATAAATAAATAAATAAATCTTAAAAAAAAAACCCTCAATAAAGTAGGGATAGAAGGAACATATCTCAACATTATAAAGGCCGTATACAAAAACCCACAGTTAATATCATCCTCAATGGGGAAAACTGAGAGCTTTCCCTTAAGGTCAGGAACATGACAGGGATGTCCTACTCTCACCCCTGTTGTTCAACATAATACTGAAAGTCCTAACCTCAGAAATCAGACAACAAAACAAAATAAAAGGCATCCAGATCAGCAAGGAAGAAGTCAGAATTTCACTCTCCGCAGATGACATGATACTCTATGTAGAAAACCTGAAAGGCTCCACCAAACAATTGCTAGAACTGATACAGGAATTCGGCAAAGTCACAGGATATAAAATCAACACACAGAAGTCTATTGCACTTCTATACACCAATAATGAAGCAGCAGAAAGACGACTCAAGGAATAGATCCCATCCATTTACAATTATACCAAAAACCATAAAGTACCTAGGAATAAACCTAACCAAAGAGGTAAACAATCTGTACTCTGAAAACTATAGAATACTTATGAAAGAAAATGAGGAAGACACAAAGAAATGGAAAAAAATTCCATGCTCATGGAGTGGAAGAACAAATATTGTTAAAACGTCTGCACTACCCAAAGCAATCTACATATTCAGTGCAATCACTATCAAAATAACATCAGCATTTTTCACAGAGCTGGAACAAGCAATTCTAAAATTTGAATGAAACTATAAAAGACCCTCAATACCCAAAGTAATGTTGAAAAAGAAAGCTGAAGCTGGAGCATCACAATTCTGGACTTCAAGCTGTATTACAAAGCTGTAATCATCAAGACGGTATGGTACTGGCACAAAAATAGACACAGAGATCAATGAAACATAGTAGAGAACCCAGAAATGGACCCTCAACTATATGGTCAACTAATCTTCAACAAAACAGAAAAGAATATCCAGTGGAAAAAAGACAGTTACTTCAATAAATGGTGCTGGGAAAACTGGACAGCAACACGCAAAAAAATGAAACTGGATCACTTTCTTACACCATACACAACAATAAATTCAAAATGGGTGAAAGATCTAAATGTGAGGCAGGAATCCATCAAAATCCTAGGGGAGAACATAGGCAGCAACCTCTGTAACCTCAGCTGCAGCAACTTCTTACTAGACATGTCTCTGGAGGCAAGGGAAATAAAAGCAAAAATGAATTATTGGACTTCATCAAGATAAAAAGCTTCTGAACAGCAAAGGAAACAATCAATAAACCTAAAAGACAACCTATGGAATGGGAGAAGATATTTGCAAATGACATATCAGATAAAGAGCTAGTATCCAAAACCTATAAAGAACTTATCAAACTCAACATCCAAAAAACAAATAATCCAGTCAAGAAATGGGCAAAAGACATGAATAGACACTTTTCCAAAGAAGACATACAAATGGCCAACAGACACTTGAAGAAATGCTCACCATCACTCATCATCAGGGAAATACAAGTGAAAACCACAATGAGATACCACCTCACATCAGTCAGAATGGCTAAAATTAACAACTCAGGAAACAACAGATGTTGGCAAGGATGCAGAGAAAGGGGAACCCTCTTACACTATTGGTGGGAATGCAAACTGGGCAGCCACTCTGAAAAACAGTATGGAGGTTCCTCAAATAGTTAAAAATAGAACTACTCTACAACCAAACAATTGCACTACTAGGTATTTATCCAAAGGATACAAACATAGTGATTCAAAGGGGCACATGCACCCTAATGTTTATAGCAGCAGTGTTCACAATAGCCAAAATAATGGAAAGAGCCCAGATGTCCATCAACTGATGAATGGATAAAGAATATCGATCGATCGATCGATCGATCGATCTATTTATATTGTGGAATGTTACTCAGTCATCAAAAAGAATGAAATCTTACCGTTTGCAATGACATGAATGGAACTAGATTGTATTATGCTCAGTAACATTAGTCAGTCAGAGAAAGACAAATACCATATGATTCCACTCATGCGTCGAATTTAAGAAACAAAACAGACGAATATGGGGAAGGGAAGGAAAAATAAAATAAGATAAAAAGAGAGAGGGAGGCAAACCATAAGAGGCTCTTAACTATAGGGAACAAACTGAGGATTGCTGGAGGGGAGGTGGGTGGAGGGATGGGGTAATTGGGTGATGGGCATTAAGGAGAGCCTTCATGTAAAAAGCACTGGGTGTTATACGCAACTAATGGATCACTAAATTCTACCCCTCAAACTAATAATACATAATATGTTAACTAACTTGAATTTAAATAAATTCTAAAATAAAATAAAATAAAATAAAACGACAAGTTGGGAGAAAACTAGCCAGAAGAATAAAAAAGTGTAAAAACAGGGGTCTATCATTTTACTAAAAACTATACAGGAACCAAAAATCTGAATGGGAAAATCTTTAATGAAACAAAGAGATGTACCTCACTGGCTATAAACCTAGAACAAGTTTCTCAGTCGCTCAATATAATTTCCTTATGGTGACAGGATTAGGGTTTGGGAGGCATACCAAACTGGGCCTCACACGCACATCTGAGCAGATAAAATAGGAGACACACAGCAACAAACCAAATCATGATGGCTATCTCAACGACTTAGCAGTCATGTTCATGACATGTTCAGCACAGTGACTCTTCCCCCCCAAGGAAGTAACAATAACTAAAACTTTTTTCTCAAATAAGTGTATGTAATCTTAAGGACTATGGCACTTTCAAAAACTTTCTAGGGTCAAGAGAATATAGGAATTCCAAATATTTTAATATTTTGTTCTTGTTATTCCAAAAAGGAAGTGTGGCTTCATGTGCTTGATGTTGGAAAATCCTCCCACAGCATTCCAGGGTAGAGGCTGTTTGACATAGTAGCCATCCTGCTCAAAGCCTGTCAGAAGCAAGTCCAGGACCAGGACCCAGGTATTTTTTCTCTTTGACTTAATATTACACTTCAGGCTATAAGTGCCAGAAGCAATTGGCTTCCCAATTGTAGGAGAAGCAGGAGAAAACCTTAGTAAGAACATTTGCATGTACTGTTGCAGGACAATAAAAGTGGGAGCACTAAATGTGGGCATATTTGTCAAAGTACATCAACAGGAATCCACTAACTTATTTATCCTTAGATTCTAGGTGGACAGTATTTTTAGCCACTCAGTTTTGTAACTTTAAATTCATTATCTTATTTCCTACATAATACCAAACAGATCCCAAATCAATGAATTTTTAAAAACCCGTCTTAATCCTTTCTGGACAAGTAGTAAGATGGATTTAGAGAAAGGCAGGACAACTTCAAGGCCACTCGTTCCATTCCTGAGCCTGGCTACCACTGGCTTATGGTACCAGAAAAGAAAAGAGCATTGTTTGGGGGAATAACACAGGTAAACAGTTCTACCTTCTTTAAAATATGCCATTTAATTGATGAGTATCTGAAAGTTGAGTAAAGTTATGTGTCAGGAACATGAACTAACCTACCTTATGTATTAAACTTGGTATAGTCTTTACTGATCCTTTGTACTTAATTATTGATTTTCTTTTGAAGATGTTGAGTAATATATTTTGCCAATTAAACATTTTTTCCCCCAAAAAGTCAGGAGTAGAGCCTTACCAGTTGTTTACCACTGGCATCCATTCTGATTAGTCAGAATTAGTGTCTGAGCTAGCCAGCTGGTGAATATTTTGAGTATCATCCCTCTGTGCCTAAAGTCAATATCTATGTTTACTTTTTCTATTACTCGTGTTCATTATTCAACCAGATGGATCTGATAGGAAAGCCAGACTTACCTTTGACAGCCTGGATTTTAATCCCAGCTCCATCTCTTAATTGGTTGTATGACTAATTTCTGGAGATCAGTTTCTTTATCTGTAAAATAGAGGCAATAATATATGTCATTATCATATACGTACATAATAGGTTTATTGAGAATATTAAACTAATTAATTCTTGGAGAGTGCTTTAATCTGTGTTGGCTTATTAAAATACTCAATTATTGATAGCTATTATTATTAGGCATTTAAAGGCCAAACCTCGGGCTGCCTACACTCTTCCCACACACTTTCAACATTCCGCTACTGATAAAATAAAGGAAGGGAGGATGTAAAACCAACTTCATGATAACCAATGCAGCTTATCTGACAGAAGAGGGGACAGCAAAATGCAATATTGAGACAACCTCTTGGGGCTCAGAACAAACTTCTTACAAAGACGCTCCTCCCGGAGTTAAGATATAGATAATTAGGTGAGTTCAAACATGGTATATAATGTGCTTTCAAGTCATTTCATCCCAAGGGCATTGGTTTGTATTCTGTGAGAAAATCTACTTTTCATTTAGTTAGTTTTTACATGTAATACAAGTCTTTGTAGAAACCTGAGAACTAATTCTTTCCGTAGTGTGATATATGTCGATCTGAGCTAAATGACAGTTAACATTTATTGAATGCTTATGAAGTATCTGGCACTATTTTAAGTGTTTTGTATATAACAACTCACTTAATTCTCCCAACAAACTTATGAGGTATAGGTACTATTATTATTCCCATCTTATAGAAGGCTAAGTAAGCTAAGCCACAGAAAGATTTGAAAATTTACCATAGATTATACACCTAGCAATGCTGCAACTAGGATTCAACCTAAACCATCTGGCCCTAGAGCCCTTGCATTAATGACCACACTATACAGCCTCTCTTCTCTTTGGAATACCACATATGTATAACTTCCAAAAATCTTTAACAGGCCTAATTATTATTTCTTTAACATTCAGCTTTAGATTCACAACTGGGCCCAAATATACACCTACCATTTAGAGCTTCCTGCATAGGTCATTCCAAATAAGCACCTTAAATTAAATTGATTACAAAAGTCCCTGAAATAAATTTAGAAATGAGAAAGTTGACCAAGTAAATTTAAGAGGTAGCATACTCAAAAAGAAATGAGAAAGGAACATTGTTCAAGCAAGGTGTGCATTCTTGGTTTACTAATGATGTCCAAGAAAGGCATTATAAATTATATTTGGATCTGCCTATTTTGGGTAGATTTCTATTATGATACCCTCATGGTTTTATTTTTTAAATAATACTGGCTTATTTTAGAAAAAAAGTGATCTGAAACATCACTTGTGGAAAATAGGAAATACAAAAAAGTACAAAGGATAAACAAAGTCACCCATTATCCTACCTCTAAAACAATCATTCTTAGTAATTTCATTGAGTTATTTCAACTTATATTTTTCTAGGTTAACAAAATATTATTTTTCCAGTATTGCTGTTATTATTTGCAATAACATATTTTTAACTGATAATGTTATTAACATATTTTTATGTTACGCTGCAATTATAGTTGAGAAGACCTGAATTCACAGTATAAATTAACCATGCAAGGTTTAGGAAACAATTAATGTGTTCATAAATACACACATATGCAACAAATACATATGCAACTAAACATAAAAAATATACAGGCATAATTAAGAATATGGACTTTAGAATCATGGGTTCAAAGAGCTGGTTATACTCTTTGGCAAACTGTAAAACTTTGGTTAAGTAAGCTCTCTGTGCCTCATATTTCTCATCTGTAAGGTGGGAATCTGTTTGTTGGATCTGTTTGAGGGGCATTACAAGAAGAGATGAGTGAAAAATCCTTAGAGCTATTCCCAGCATTCTCCTTTCCTCCTCTCTTGTGGTATTGGGCTAGGAGCACACTCATGTCTTCAGTAGTAGGGGACATTTACTTACCTACTTACTTATTTAGCTAGTAAGTTCAGTGAATACTGAATTCAACTCAAGCATGAGTGGTCTCTGTCAAAGACCTATGTGTGCTAACTTTGCTTCATCCCACAATCATTTATGATACCCAACTTCTAAAATAGGACAGTATGGATTTAAACCTGACCAACCCACAAGTATATAAATGATGACTTTGGCTTCAATTACAATCATTGATCTAAGCCTTCTATGTAAAACGCAGCAGCAGTCAGCTCTCAGCTAAGTGTGTCAGTTGGTTAGGATGGAGAAATTAGGTAATTAGAGAAAACAATTTTTTTCTTCAAAATCTCAGGTGAACTACAACCCAGTTTCATATATGATTAATTTGATTCACAGGCCATATATTGCACAGCTATGGTTTTTAAAAAATCTTTGCTGAACATGGCTAGTTAATATCTATCATGGCCCTGCTTTAAGCATATTCTTCCTTGACCTCTTAGTTCTGTCAGGTCCTGAGACCATCTCTGTTTCCTACTGGTTGATGTTTGGTCAGTTGCTATATCAGAACTGACTTCCTGATTACAGAGTTCTCAGGCTCTCTGCCTGTAATTACTCAAATTTGGCATTAGGGCTTTCTACAACTACACAGACGTGGTCAGCCATATTGCTATTGTTCTGACAACTTCTGATCCTATTTACTCTTACACAAATTCCTGTAACAGGAAATTCTGGTAGCATAACACTCTTCAAGTGCAAACGTTCCCCCATTTCATTTTATATACAAAATCACTCCTTTTCTAATGAATGAAATCTGTAAATAATACCATGAGAAAAAAAATATATTATTTTTGTTGTCTTTAAATGGGGAAAGAATGAGTACCAAGCTGTTTCCTGGAAGAGTCTCCTCTGTTACTCAAAAAAGTTTCCTCTAGAGTTATTTCCTTTTTGCTCTTATCAAATATTTCCCTCCCCCTCGCTCAGCAGCTGAGGTTAAATTTTGTCCTTTTGCTGCTTCATAGGACTTTACTGTTTAATATAGATATAGATAGATAGATAGATAGATGCAAACATACATACATAAAACATACATGCACATAATATACATATTTTACATACCCACATATATACATATTTATATATCATTACATTTTACCATAAGAAGCAATGACACTTGCAGGAATTCAACTTAAATGACGGCAAAATTAGTTTTCTAATTAAGTCACTGCATGTTGTTTTTCTCAGCAGCTCTGCTCTCAGATGATTCCCTTCCTCTCCTGAATCCCACGCACCATCCATAGCTTGTTCTCTTCCTTCCCACTGTGCCATCCTTTATCAACCAGAGCAGTCAAATCAACCCTTGGGGTGTTCTTAAAAGCACCATATGCCCAACAGAAGAGCACTTGAATTACTCTGCATACCAGAACCTGCTGTACATCACAACAGATTATTAACAGAAACCAAAACTAGGACATGATGTGATCTTGTAACCCATCAGAAACTGTCACCTGACAGCACTCCTTGATCCATTCGTTCTATCTCCCAGAATCTCATTTCTATCAATGAAATGAGTCAGGCACTTACAGGGTTCTTGGATGCAAATGACTTCTGACCTAAAGCTTAGCCATTTGCTTATTTCTTTAGATGCACCATGTGTTTTTTTAGAAAGCACTTCTGAACAAGCTAGCTTCTACATAATGAAAAGAAAAAAAAAAAAAAGAAAGAAAGCAAAGGAATTTTTCTAAGTAACTTACCTGAGTGATTTTCTTTGTAGAATTTCCCCACAAAGAAAGAGGTAGTGACAGAGAAGACATATTAGTTTAAGAACTTAAACAAATAACAAGTACATTTTTAATATATAAGTACTCCTGAAAGATTTTTTTTTTCAGTTCTATGATTTACCTTTTATATTCAGGCCTAGCCCTGCCTTGTGAAGAATTTTCAGATTGCCTCCATTGTGCTTTCTAGCTTCCCTAGGCTTAAAAATTGTATCTTTTTTCACATGGGCCTGATAGCCTAAACAAGGGGTATTTCATTCTCATATTAATTAGTTTAGGGTCAGAAAGACTGCGTAGCCTCTCTTCACCCCTACCTGTTCCCAAAAGGAAGTCGCTTTGAAAGGATATAGGGATGATATGCAACATATTGTGCTTACTCCACAGGCGAAGTATGTGATAAGTGAGATTAGATGGTAGAGCCTACTCAAATGAGCTCTGTTTTGCAAGATGTGGCAGGTGAAAAGAAACCACAGAGGAAGCTCCTCATGGTGACAACAAAGACAGAAGGCAGGATCGGAGAAGGTCACTTGGCAGAGCCTTGAAAGGAATGGTTGTGGATGGACAAAAACATGGCGGTGAAGTTACTACAGTGATAGAAAATAATAACTTCATGGGGCGCCTGGGTGGCACAGCGGTTAAGCGTCTGCCTCCGGCTCAGGGCATGACCCCCGTGTTCTGGGATCGAGCCCCACATCAGGCTCTTCTGCTATGAGCCTGCTTCTTCCTCTCCCACTCCCCCTGCTTGTGTTCCCTCTCTCGCTGGCTGTCTCTATCTCTGTCAAATAAATAAATAAAATCTTNAAAAAAAAGAAAATAATAACTTCATGACCATGATCTTTCTACACATAAATTTTTCCTAGAAAAAATATATTACCATAGGAATGAGTAGTTGATCTAAAGTGGCTGTTAAACAGAAGCATCTCCACAGCCATCACATCTTAAAAACCCACAGATGAAAGTTGCTAAAGTCATACCACTATTCCTCTGCCAGTTATATAAAATTGCAAAGGTGAAACTAAATTCTTTAGCTTATCAAATTGTATTCTATGGGTATTTATTTTCAGGCATTTCATATTCATTAGATACATTAAAGACTTGGGTACAAATTATTAGTACTAGCATTCCTAACATTAATATTCTTATTAATCTTATTAATCTTTCTTAGTGTAGTATAAAACAAATTTATTCAGAGTTCAAAGGCCTGGGTTTGAGTTCCACTCTACTCCATGATTGAAACATGTTGTTTAACCATGTTGATCATGCCATATGTACTTGTAAGGATGCCTTATACTTGTACTCTGTGGGATACTATACAAATGAAACATATTTGTACATAAAGCTTTGGGTACTTAAGTTAGGTAATTTACCCACATGGCCATAATGGATGGATTACAGAGTCAAAATACTTTCAGTGCTGTGCTTGTACTCTGGTTTTCCACTGAATCATTTTTTTTTCCTCAAGAGAGTTGGATGTGGCTGTCAGCTTCAGCTTAAGAGCACATTTCATACTTAGATATATAATATCTGAATAATATATTCACACACATTTTATTTTTGCCCTAACTGAAGCGACAATTAATTGACTATTAGCATAGTAAACCACATGAAATACACAGAGATAGTCCCTATTAATTCAGGTAAGAAATAAAGAGAGGAAGTACTCTCTTTTCTCTTAAGAGGGAAAGACAGGATCAGCAAATGCAAAGATAGTAACTCAGAGGCAACAAGTTGCTCAAGAACTAGAATTAAGTTCCTGGGCAAAATGAATTACTAAGGAGAAAGGAAAAGTTAAATATGAGAAGCTAGAATTATCATTACCTATGTCCTCTACATAGACGTTAGAAATCAAATCCCATAATCTTGGCATATCTTCTAAGGAAAACCACTTCCTTAAATCTTGTTATTCTGTATACAAGTCTTACATCTCCCTTCAGCGAGGCTCCAATTAGGACAGGAAAAACAAGAAGGTTTTGCCAGGGATATACCTTCAGTTTAAGTTCTGACTTTGTATGTCTTCCTGAACTGAAAACTACATCTCTCAGGTTTCCTTGAAGCCAGGATTCTGGATACAAATTCTCTCCAATTAAATCACTCAGAAGAGAGCTGAAAGGTGGGTTTTTCTGCTTCACGTCCAGTACCAGTTTTTAGCTTCCTGGATATTAAGAGGCAGCTGCATCAGTGGTAGGAACAGTCATATTCTGTGGTCCTATCCAATAAGCAGCTTCCAGGGTGTTGAGAGACAGGGGTGGTGGTAGCAGCTTCCAGATCCCAGCTCTCTTTTCCCTGGGTTACAACTATAGCAGTGTGTACTGGAACTACAGGGTTTTATTTTCAGCTTCCTGATTCCTTCCATTCCCAGTTGCAGGCACATTAACTGGAGGCCCAGTTCTGTAGCATTCTAGGAGTCATTGCTGGAGGTCAGGCCTTGCACCTGCTCCTCCAGTTTTCCAGCAATTTCTATAAGCACCTAATTCTCTGTATTATATTCCTTTATACCAAAAATACCTAAAGCAGGTTCTGTTTTATGAACTAAACACTGATGATAAAGGCTTTGACTTAAATGCCTACTTCAATTAATTGGCAATGGCTGCCTAGGGCAATGTATTTAGAAGAATTTTGAGACAGAGGCCCAAACTCTATGAAAAAGATTGTTTTACTGGGTGTTATATGCAACTGAT
Source organism: Ailuropoda melanoleuca (assembly GCF_002007445.2). Classification (NCBI taxonomy): domain Eukaryota; kingdom Metazoa; phylum Chordata; class Mammalia; order Carnivora; family Ursidae; genus Ailuropoda; species Ailuropoda melanoleuca. The sequence continues at coordinate 8,664,753 of NC_048237.1, forward strand.
GAATCACTAAATTCTACCCCTGAAACTAATAAGACCATATGTATTAAGTAAATTGAATTTAAATTTAAAAAAGAAAAAGAAAAGGATTATTTTATACCTAGAATGGGAGCATTACACATTTGCCACCTTAATATACACTTACTTAACAAATTGCTGTGTATGTGGGTGTGGGGGGAGGATGTGTCTGTATGAATAAATACAAAATTTGAAAAGATAGGTAAAATTTAATAATTTCATCTGTATTCAAATAGAAGTATAGTGAAAATGAACTAGGCATACCAAATTAAACAAAGATTACATAGAGGGAAATGTTAGATTTATTTACAGGAACGCTAATTGTACCATATATGAGTGAAAATTTATTAGACTCAAAATAGCACAAGTTACTTCAATACAATCCCTCTTCTCTAAATCCAATCTTCAGGGATACAAAGGTCTGGCCATTTTGTTCTCTCAACTTGCTGAATTGCTCACTGCTGGAAATGATTTTAAAGAATTAATTTTAAAGAAATTTCAAACAGAAAATCAAACTATCAGAAAAGAACATAACAACAACCACCACCCCTCTGTTCCTGTGACTTTATAAATGTTTATCTTAGGAAGGTAGGTTAGTGAGGGGTTTTTTCCCCATTCTGAAAGGCAATCATTTTTGTCCTGAGAGTGTTAATACTTCAGTCATTTAAGCTTCCTAATTTGATGCTTTTTGGTTAAGAAGGAAACCTTAAGTGAGGAAAGGAAATGCTGAGAGGAAATTACTTGAACAGAACTTAATAGTTTTGTGATATGAAGCTGTGATCACATTTTTTTCACAGTATGAGTCAGTCATATAAATGTTTGGTTTACTTAGTTTCTTAATTTGATATGAGACTAAACTGAGCAAAACTTGCTAGTAAAATGTTATTTTTCATGAGTTAAACTATATTGATTTCATCATTAATATAATATCTCATATTTGTAAGTGAAACTGGTATAAGGGGGCTTTTGGTCAGCATAAACCTCACTTTTAAAAGTATGTTTTTAAATGAATTACTGGCCTGTGCTATAATTTCAAGAACCCTGCCTCACACATAGGGATTTGAAGATCATGGTTATAGTTACTATTAGTGTCAACACAATGTAAGTAGGGTTCATTATGAAACTCTCTGGGGATTCCTAAAGTGATTACATTCTCTTTGTAATCCACAAAAAGAAACTCTTCAAAGGATAACAATTCAATGAGATGAGATGAGAACCATCTGGTTCACTTGTAAATCCTACCCTTATTTTTTGTGGTATATGTCACTGCTGTTCTGTCCTATTAGCACCAGAGAATGAAATTCAGGAAGGTTGGTTTTATCATGTTTTTCCTTATAAAAACGAAAAAGGGGTTGAACATCAGCTATCAGAGTAGCCTCCTGCCTAATCTCTGACAAAGGCCCCCATCAAACCCAATTCCCCAAACCACCTTTCTTCACTCAATCAGGTATGTTCCCTAATGGTTTTATGTTATGAGCAAATATCCAATACAATTTTTTAAAATTTCATACCAATCTTTTTTTTTTCTATTACTCACATATTATTCTCTTCAAGCATTCTTATAGGTGATAACTAATTGGTACCTGGAAGATTCTCTTGTCCTGAATATCTCTGACTCAGGTGCCATAGTGATAGAAAGTCTATTACCAAAACAAACTAATTTAGCTCATGACAACAAATGCCAACCTATATTGCCCTGATCACCTACATTTCAATTTAAAAAAACTAAGAAATTTAGAGGTTCTATAAATGCCTTGGTTAAATACCATCCTCCTTTTACATGTAAAATTCTTGGGAGAGATAGCACATTGAGTCCCCACAACTTGGAAGTTTAGTAAATCCCTTTACAAGTGGGTACAGCACAACATAGGGTACAGGATTTCTAGTGTACCTGGGCTCCTAGGAAAGAAGATAGTGGTTTACCTTAGGCATAGACTCGATTTCCTGCCCCTAAACTAACTTTTCTTTCAGAGAGGAGAATTTATTTATTTTTTCAAATGCAAATCTGTTTCTTCTTCTAAGGGAGCATTTCCAGTGGAATTCAATTCCGTTTCTGTCCTGCCTCTTATGAGAATTCTCCTTCAACTTTCTGTTCCAGCTCCCACCCCACCAGATCCTAAGCCCAATCCCATCCAGGCAATATGTTATTTTATGGCTTGAGACAGCACAGCACAGTAGGAAATGCCTGGGCTTTGGAAACAGATAGACCTGGGTTGGAGTCTAAACTCTGTCACATACTGTATGATCTGGAGCAAATTATTTCACTTCTCTGAGACTCAGTTTCCTCATCTCTGTAATGGGGTTAATAATACCTACTGTATAGAGGTTGTGGTAGACAGAAGAAGGACACCCAAAAATGTCCACATGCTAAATCCCAGAATCTGTGAATGTTACCTTTCAGGCAAAAGAGACTCCCAAAGAGGAACACAGCCCTGCTGACACATTGATTTTAGCCCCATGAGAACTCTGTCAGAATTCTGACCTTTAAAACTATAAAATTAAAAATGTGTATTGTTGCAGCACCTGGGTGGCTCAGTCAGTTAAGCGTCTGCCTTCTGCTCAGGTCATGATCTTGGGGTCCTGGGATTAAGCCCCTCAGGCATCCTGCTCATGCTCTCTCTCACTCACTCTCTCTCTCTCTCTCCAATAAATAAATAAAAATCTTTTTTAAAAACGTGTATTGTTTTAAGCTACTAAGTTGGTGGTAATTTGTTTCAGGGACAATAAAAAACCAATACAGAGGTGTCGTAGGAAAGCATAAGCAGGGAGTTCACCATACTGCATGGCAGAGAGTAAGCCCTAACCAAGTATTAGTTTCCTCCTACAATTTATCAAAGAAATTCTAATTATTATTCACACACACAGACACACACACGCGACCACATTCTATGTGCCAGACACCATTCCAGAAACTCATGGAATCTACACCCTAATCAAAAGTGCAAAATTGTCTTATATGATGGGGTTATTTTTCACTAACTACACACACCAGCCTCAAATAGGCATTTATTTTTCTCAACTATTGTGCCACAGGCTCTTATACTTCAGCAAGACCCGCCCACAAGTGTACATCTCCCAGTCTTTAACCTGCTTGCATAGGGTGAGTTTGTTTCTGTAGAATTCTAAATGAAGAATATTGCTTATGTTTTGTTTTGCATTAAGGAAGCAGATGAAAACTGATACCAATAGGTTTGGTCTTAGTGTACCTGACTCTGATCATACAATAATACAAAATTCAAAGGCCCAGCCAAAAATGCCACTATGATCTCACAATGACCACAAAGCAGAGAGGCTCAAATGAATCTCCTTAGAGGTTCTAATGATGGGAGCTAGAGAGAGGAGGGAGGAAAGAATGGCATTGCTGCTATGCCCCTTAAAGGTTTCATAGATGGAAATACTGAATTAAACACCTATTTTGGTGAGTTAAGACTCACAATATTGAATACAGGTGAGCCAGGGCATAACTTCAAACCATGCTTCCAAAAGGGGAGTCACCACGGAAGAGTCTGTTTAGACCAGCAGAGCTGCCTGGACTTGCCTTCCCCACTCCACCTTTCCTAGACTACCTCCTAATTTATATAATAAACTCAAGGTACCCAGATCCACAGTAGAGGTGACAAAATTCTTTGACCAGTTCCTGGGACAAAATGCTTTCGAACGCAAGGGAGTAGGAAGTCGTTCATTGTCTTACCCATGCTGGATGCTGTAGGGTCTTCTGTCCCAGACTGACTCCTCCTGGTAAGGCTAAAGCAATTCTGCTTCTAGAAGTCCAAATTAAAATTCCCTTTCCAGAGGTACGAATTCCACCCCACACACGAACAGCTGGGAGCTGGTACCCCCTGAAGAGCACTCAGAGAAACACATTCTCACTTTGTGATGACCTTTATAGCTTTACTCTGCTTCCAAGTATCCCTTTCTGCTATATTTGAATCCCAGTGAATACAGGAAGACCTACTAGAGAGGTGCAGACTTTTATTAGAGCATGGTCCCTGGTTAGATAGGTTAGCGTTTTCAGCAGGGGATTTGCCAGCCTCACAAAGTGATGTTTGCCCCGTAATTGCAGCATCCCACTGTCCAGGAAAATCAAGCCTCACTGTCAGAGAAGGAATCCAATCACTTCACTCTGGAATGATTCTGGGACTCTGTTAGATTGGTGGAGCTCTCTTTGTTGTTTCCCCTTCTTCTCTGTGTGTAAACGTCTGTGTGATTTTTTTTTTAATGTTTTTATTGATGTCAAGACGTTGGTACAAAAACAAGACTAACAGTGTATGATTCGGGCTCCTGGTTTCCCACATCTCCCCATCTCCTTGAGCAGATGGCATAGCTGGAGGACTGTTTACTCTATGGCTTATTTCCCCCTTATCTTTGATGTCCCAGGATGTCAAAGGTTGTAAATTTAATATTGATTTGATAAAGTAGTTTTACTCTAACATGTCAGTTATGATTAGCTTCAGCCCGGAAAAAGCTCAGTCACTGATCTGGATTTGCACGCAATGTGGCTCCCCAGCTTTCAGACTCTCTGACTGAATGCTTTATTTATTAGAGTGGCAATGGTCTGTAAAGGCCAGGACAGCCCTCAGCCCCCAGCTCCCTCTCTGCTCTGAGCCTCCAGCACCTGGGCCCTTTCATTAAGCTTGAAAATCTAAGTAGATCAGGGAGACATATCATTTGCTGGCATGTCAACAGACAGAAGCGTTTATAGATCACATTATACCCCAGTGGCTATAACTAGAGAGAGAGGAATGAGAAGTCTTACTTGGATTTCCATCCCTCCCTTTCTTCAGTCCCCCAGTGCCCTCATGTTCCACCACCAGGGTGGGAGCTACTGCTATAATAACAGTAATAAAAGCTGACATTTATTGAACACTTTTTATGTGGTAATCATTTAATAAGCATCAGGCACTGTACTAAGGGTTTTCCATGCAGCATCTCATTTAATCCTTATATCAGTCCTATGAAGTATTTATTATTACCATTATTATTATTATTTAATACTATTATTTCTCCCATTTTACGGATAAAAGAATCAAGGAACACCCAGGATCACACACTGCTACAACTCTTGAGGCTGGAATTCAACCCCAGATAGTCTGACCACCCCCCCAAAAACCCACAATCTCATCCCCAACACTATAAGGTGTACTTCATCAGGAAACAGGGAAGTGACATTTTTGTACCAATCATGCTAACTAACACCTTTGACTTAACATTTTCTGTTCTTTTATTTTGATACAAACTGATCTTGAAGCAAAATAATAGAATTCATCACCAAATTCCATTTTCTTTCTTAAGAAGAAGGCAACCGGTGTGTTTACCCTGCTCCATTGATCCTCTCTCCCTCACACCTTGGAACAAGTCCTCTTTGGAGGATGAAGCTCAGGATGCTCATTGCTTTGTGGTGGGAAGTTCTTCCTGAAGCCATATGTCCATGTTCCTACTCGCCAGGTGCTACAAAAGGGTCACATGGCCTTCCAAGTTAAGGAAGTGGATCACAGCCTTCTTACCTTGCGGAATCTCAACTTACTGTATTTTAACATTGCTGAGGCTAACTCAGGAGGCTGACAGAGGACACTTGGGCACTTTATCTCCCAAGTTAAATATACATCTTGAACTTACCTGGGTGCTGAAGTCCTCCATTCCTCCCTCCAGGCTGAAACAGACCAGGTGAGGAATCTATCTGGAACTGCTTTTCCTGATACTTTCCTTCTTCCCTCTTCCTAGATCTTGACAATGGGGGAGAAGATAAATTAAGGCAAATTAAAGATAGTGCCAAATTCTTTGACTGCCTTCCATCAAGAGGGGAGGTCTCTATCCCATCCCTTTGATTCTGGGTGGGCTCTGTGACCACTCTGACCAATAGAATACAGTGGAAATAACACCGAGCCCATTTCTGAGCCCACTCCTTGAGAGACTGCTGAACGTCACCAAGTGATGCCAATCAAAGTACATGCAATAGAAGTGCCTGAATTCCTGACCCACAATATTGTGAGGTATAATAAAACGGTAGCTGTTTTGCAGCATAGCAAAAGAGAACAGGTATAAAGGTACATAGGTGCCTGACATGGATCACTTCAACTTAGAAGGCTCCCGGACTTTTGGCACGCACTCACAGATGGAAGGCTGCTCTATCTAGCCCAACTCAATGCATTCAAGCATAGGGAATAACACACTGCTTTCTTCAGGTAACTCTTAATTTGTGACTTGTTGCTGTTTCTGGAAGACAAACACTGGTGTGCTGTCCTATGGAGCAAGTCTTCTCAACTGATTACACAACATTAATAAAGTATTAATCTTTTAGTATATTTGCATCTCATAATTCACGGGCCACTTGGAATCCAGGCATAAGCTAATCACACTGAGCCTACGCTCTGTTTTTCCTTTTAATTTCCTCAGTTAGTATTTTATTTTCAACAGCCAGAAGGTAAATCTTTTCACTTCAGAAGAAGCACATAGAAAGCCCCGCTCCCAGGTAGATAAAGAAACATATTCTTTGTTGTAAGGCCTAAGAATTATGGTGAAAGACATAAAGGTAGGCACTTTTAGTTAATGGCTTCCAAATATAATTTCATTCTTCTGTTTAATTATATGTATTTCAATGCATACTCTAAATGACTGTGAGAAGACAGTATATTCTGGAAACATAATGCACTTTTTTGAGTATCCACAGTTTATTTGTCAGACCATAATATACTTTCATAGAGATGAAATAAATAAGAAACAGCCCAAGTGAAAGAAGTAAAAGAGACTTGACAAGTAGCTTGGTTTTATCCTCAAACTACAATGGACCAAAGTCTTTTTTGAAGTGAAACAATTTACTATAGATGTGCTTATTTTCTATACTGAAGTTTTTTTGTTGGTTTGTTTGGTTTATTGTCCAATAGACAGAAACACAAAAGAGGAAGAGAAAACTTCCATCAAGAGAATCCCATCCTAGAATTCTACAGATGGATGTGTTAACCCTTGACCTCCCACATGCAGGTTATCATCTCTAGAAGTTTGAAGAAGAGACATTTATGAACCTTTTATTTCAGACTTACCCTGACAATCACAGATCACAGAACTCAGAGATCTTCACTGGCATGGAAAGATCAGTTTCTGCATCTGTAAAACAAGATTGATAATATCCAACCCATAGGTTTTATTTTAGGAATTAAATTATATTTTGGAAGGAAGAAGAGGAGTTAGCCAAAACACAAGGAAGGCAGGAGAAGAATCACCAAAAGGCAATGTCACATTTGAGTTAGGTTAAAGGATAACAATGTTTTATCTGGCTGGTGGGATTTGGGGTGCTTTTTGTATTCTTTGTATTTTTGTATGGCTTAATTTTTTGTCATTAACATGTGTTATATATTTTAAAAATAAAAAACAAACTAGAAAGTCAGGAAAAGAAAATATTTCAAGGAAGTTTGGTCAAGAGGTTTTAAAGAGGCCCAGAAATCTCAGACAATGACTTCTCAAAAGACAAGTACCCCTCATCCATCCTAAACCTTTTTATGTTGCATTGCTAGGTGGAGGGGAAACCTACCAAGAGCCAAACCAAAGAATGACTGAAAATATTGGTTTCTAGGAGTCCCCCTTTAATGATTAATTGCTGTACCTTATACTCATAAGGTTTCCCAGTTTTTCCCATTTTAAACAAATCTCTGTACAGAAGAAGCTTGGCCATTGTTGTAATATTCTGGATTCAAAACAACCGGAGTAGTTCAGATAGTGATGCTAATTCCTTTAAATACAACTGTAAAGTTTTCAAGATTTTCAAGATATATTGGATAAAATCTAAAAATAAAAACTTCATGTAATTTTTTTTCACGGTCTGAAAATGCTATTCAATGAGTAGTTAAAACTCATTTTATCATATCATAACACATACATAGCTTAAATGTATTAAATATAGCCTCTCTTCATCTTATTTCATTTTATAAAATGGTTCGTATTTTCCTATTAAAAAATAAGCTTTCAAAAAATTTAGGATGAACAATTTTACATATTCTGCTTTAAAATGCTCAAGAAGTTTTACAAAATTCTTTAGGCTTCAGTGGTTTAATAAATGACATACAGGTTTTGGAGGCAAAACGTCCTGGGTTTGAAGGCCAGATCTGCTATACAGTGGATGCTTGAGCACCAAAGTTACTTCAGCAGTGTTCCCCTAAAAGTACAGACTGCATATTCTTTAAGCAGCAGGCATTGTGCTAACTACTGAGAATGTAAAGACAACAGGGTACAAATGCTTCTCCCTCATACTCTCTCTGGTTCTCCCCTGCATAAAACACCTACCTGACATGACTGTGTTGTAAAGATGCAGCTATAGTGAGTAGGGCACTCGATACAAAGTTGGTGTGGAAGATAAGCTATATTGCTATCACTGTAATTTCCAGGGCAAAGGGTAAGAGTTCTCCCCCTGCATGAAAACCACCAATCTCCAGAATGGGAAAAGACAGAGGAAAGCAGTCGTGGCTTTCTGTCCCGGGAGCCTCAGCTCCTCTTCAGCCACCTTTCACTCCAGCCACCGAAGCGGCAACCAGCCAGTGCGGGAGGAGCAGGACCACGCATGCGGCCCACACCCGTTTCCCGTCCGCCCCTGGGGCTCTACGGTGCGCAGGCACAGCCTGCAAATGCCGGTCTGTTAACCCTGAGGAGCGATTCCTGGCTGAGGGGGATGTGGACTGAAGCATAAACAGCAGCGTTCTGAGGCTCTGTCGGTAAGAGAAAACCCACTGGCCCACAGTGGGCACAAACCAAGCGAATTACCTTTGCGTGGACTTTCCTGCCTACTCTCTGTTTCACTGTCCCCAGTCGCACTCCTGACCCCTGCCTGGATCACTTCCCTGATGAAGGACAGGCACGCAAGCCCTTGTCTCAGGCTTTGTGTTAGAGAGAAAACCAGGCCAAAATACTGTCTATAGAAGGAAAATATTAGCAGAATTTTGTTGTTGGAGGAACATATAAAAATGACCATACAATGAAATAATATGCAGCCATTAAAAAGAGTGAGGTTTGGGGCACCTGGGTGGCTTAGTCCGTTAAGCCTCCCACTCTTGATTTAGGCCCAGGTCATGATCTCAGGGTCGGGAGATCAATCCTTAGGTTGGGATCCACCCTGGGTTTGGAGCCTGCTTAAGAGTCTCTCCCTTCTTCCTCTCTCCCTACCCCAGAGCGAGGTAAACTAATCCAGCTGACATCAGAAACTCCCTTTTTTTTCTTCTTCTTCTTCTTTTTTTTTTTTTTTTTTTTTTTTTTTTTTAAAANTTAGAAAGAGAGAGCGAGTGGGAGGAAGGGCAGAGGCAGAGGGACAGAGAATCTCAAGCTGACTCCACACGGCTCAGTATCAGGACCCTGAGATCATGCCCTGAGCCAAAATCAATAGTGGACTTAACCAACTGAGCCACCCCAGCACCCCTTCATCAGAAAATTCTAAGACATACTGTTGAGTAAGAAAAGGAAGATGCCGAGTACTGTATACAATAAGATGTCATTTTGTAAAACAAAAAAAATAGCCTCTCAGAAAGCTCTATATCTTTACATCAATATACTTATTTGCAAATGTATATATAAGCGTTTATTTTAAAATTATAAATGTTTATAAACTTTAAAAAGGATACATGCTAGTTTGTTAAATGTGTTTGGGGGGATGGGAGTAGAAGAGAAGAAATTAGTAAAACAAAGAAAAAGAGGTCTTTATTTAAAAACCACATTTGTGACATTATTCCATTCAGGTAAAATACGAATGTGACATTATTCCATTCAGGTAAAATACAAATATGAGTACGTGCTTATGACAGATAAAAGAGGGGTAGTCCCCAATATGCTAATGATGATCATCTTTGGAATGTGGGATTTCAGGTAGGCTTTTACTTTCTACCTCACACTTTTCTTGTTTTAAGTTTTTCAATAATTGTAGATTTGAAAGATGTGGAGAGGCAGTTTGGCATAGTGGTAAAGAGTACAAACTTCGGGGACTAACAACTATATTCAGATCTTGGCTCTGTCACTTATGGTTGTGTGACCTTGGGCAGGTTATTTCATTTCTTTGGGCTTCAGTTTTCCCCTCTATAAAATGGAGATAATATATTTCATTGGGCTGTTAAGAATATATTTCAGTTTTCCCCTCTATAAAATGGAGATAATATACTTCATTGGGCTGTTAAGAAATTAAATAGGAGATATAGGTAATATATTTCAGTTTTCCCCTCTATAAAATGGAGATAATATACTTCATTGGGCTGTTAAGAAATTAAATAGGAGATATAGGTAAAGCTTTTAGAATGGTGCCTGGCACATAGTAAATGATCCATAAAGGTTAGCTATTATTATTTCTTTATAATTAACTGAAAAGAAAAATAGCTGGAGGGCTTACCTACACCATTAGTTAGTCAGGGAGAAAAGATATGCCTCACTGTCATTCTGGCCTGAGTAACCATTCACACAAAGCCACTCTGCTCCTGTAGGTAAGTAGCTTCTGCTTCCAGGAAGAAAAAAAAAAAGAAGAGAGGAAGAAAGAAAGGAGGTAGAGAGAGAAAGGGAGGAACAAAAAGAACGAGAAAGGAAAAAGGAGGAGGATGACAAGGATAAAGAAAGAAAAGGAAAGAAACAGCCTGAAAGTTTCCACTTGGATGTTGATGGGACAGGGCAAACTTCCCCCTCCTCCCAGGTGTCTGGCCTGACCTGAAGGATTCTCTTTCCAGTTTCCTGGTAATCCCAGTTCTTCAAGAAGTGTGCAAGTTCATGTTGGTTGTCTATTTTTTTCCTAATTGAAATGCACCGTTAGTATTATATGTTTTGCTGACATTTATGTCACATTCCTAGATATCAGATTAAAAAATAATTTTAATCAGTTATAAATGAGAATGTATACACAATAATTCTAAAACTGTGTCTTCATCAAAGTTTGCTTCCAAGTATGATACATGTGGCTTTAGTGCCAATTCTTATTAACTGTGCAGCACAATGTGCTGACACCCATGACACATTTCCCCTTATTCAGTCACAAAAATACTTCTAATTAGCCATAAATGAGAATGTACACACAACATTTCCAATAGCTACTCTGTTCCTATCAAAGTTCACATCAGAGAAAACTTAAACTGTTGCCACTGAGCTGCCTTGCTCCAATTCCAACAACTCTTATTTCAGAAATGCTTAGAAAATTGAATCTTTAGATCTTGCTGGGTAAACAGATCTGAGGTAGATTTATTTCAACCCAAGTCCTTTATTTGAGATATGTGTGCTCCTGAACCCAACTAAAATGCATACCATAGCCATTTCAAAGGCAGTGATAAAATTACTTGGTTAAATATTTTGGCTAGATTTCCTGTTTCCTGAGGCCTGGAGTTTGTATTCTGTGGCTTCTGCATTTGCATGTGGTGATGGGGGCAGTATTAAATGGCACCATATCTGCCAACTTCCATAAGTACCATGCCCCACAGGGAAAGCCCCAGGCACCCATCGCCACTGTGAGCCACACAGACAAGACGACACCAAATCTCAGTTACCACCTTCAAACTCTCAGACCTTTGGCTTTCTTCAGGAATCCAGGCTGTAAGCTTCTTAGGATATCACAGACCATAAAGTACCTCCTCAGTTCAGTGTGGAGTCTATAATATCACTTTAGTTATAATTCAGATAATTCTCCAAACTTGAGGCTGTGAAGCATTTTGATCTGCTCTTAGATTTCTTTATAATCTCTCCTTCGTTTTATAACAGGCTTTGTCTTCCATTGCTCTGTACTTTACAAGTCATCAGGCCACAATTTGTGCATGGCCTGGTACATTGAGGTGAAAGGGAAGCTTTATGTGAGGGGAGGAAAAGCAGTTCTGTTAAACTTTGCTTACTTTCACTACCTTTAAAAACTCATTAAATAGGATTCTGCCTTTTACTTGCCGAAGTGTTTAAAACCCTTTTTAATGAAAAATTCTAATCCTATATAATCACACCATAAGTACTTTCTTTCTGTTCAAAGAGGAAACAGTGTTAAATTTTAATGCATACCCCTGGCAGGCTATAATAGAAGTGTTCAGTCAGTTTTAAATCCGATTAGTGTAACTGTTACAGATTAGAGAAAAATCCCAAGTGATTGGAGCAGGTCCCTAGCTCAAGAGAACTAATTTAAGGTCCAGGCCTGATCACACCGGAATCAAAGGGAACGTGAAGACTCTTGCATCCAGTTTGCCCAAAATTTGTTCAGAAGCTAATAAAATAAGGTCCTGTGCTAGGTATTGCAGCAATATAAAGACAAGTTTTCAAAAAGGAGGCAGATGAGACATAAGGCAAGGCTAGACAACGTGGAATAAGGGGAAGAGCAGGAGAAGTGAGGAGTCCTAAGAGAATTCAGAAAGGACAAAATCACATCCCAGGGAAAGAAACTCTGAGACTTCTTAGAGGATGTAACTTCTAAAAGAGGCTTTTAAGGACAGACAGACTCCATAGATGAGGAGACAGGGATATCCCTACTAAGATAGGAAAAAGTATAAAGTTTTCCAAAAATTAGAGAAAGTTTGTTTAGAACTTTGAGAAGAGGAGGGAATGCCACTTTGTTAGCAGAATGTTGAGCAGGCACTATACCAGGCATCTACATCTATTTTCTCATTTACTCCCCACAACATCCCAATGAGGTGGTTATTATCCCCATTTTATAGATGAGAAAAATGAACCTCAGGTTGTCAAACATGCCTAAGTTAAATAGCTTGGAAGTGGTGGCAATCAGAAGAAAAATATGGTTGAGCTTCTCTCAGTATTTAGTCTCAGGAACTCCCTGAGTCACGCCTTCCTGTTATTCACCATTAAGGCCCAATTTGTTCTAAAAGACCCTCCTGACCACCTCAGTTAGAAATGATATTTCTGGTCCCTGAATTCATAGCATTCTTATTGTCGTTACCCAAGTGGCATTTACTGTACGCTGGCTTCTTTTGGCATTTTTTCTCATGCAGTTATTGACCTCAGCGCTTCTTAATTGGTTGGGCAGTTTTGTAGAGCAGGCATATCAAAAATATCCGAAATGAAGTGCATATATATATTTAAATATTTATATTTTTGAGGCTGTCCTTCCACCCACCTCACTTTGCCTTCCTCAGTAGTCTAAGACCATCTAGAGGAGAGGGTAATTATCTAAACCCTAAGAGTTAATGCCAGAACATGTGTAGGCACCAGCAATAAGCATTTTTAAATACTCCCTTAGTGGTTCGAATTCCCACCCCATCCCAGATGAGAACCAGTAAGCTAGCTGGATTGAAAATCAAGTGATTTGACATCAGGTCCCAGCTCTCCCGCTTACTAGTGTGTGATCCTTACCCTCTTTGAGACCCACTCTTATCATGTAAAAGTTGAAAATCATTTTATCTGCTTTACCTACATTTTAGGATTAATGTAAGCATTAAATGATTAAGTCTGTAAAGTCTTACATATGGGATGGTATTAACATGTCTGGATTAGAAACACCTTGAAACCCGGACCCTACACCTTGCTTTTAAATATACAAACTAAGTGATTGCACTTAGTGGATATTTAATAGTGGGTGTTGATTCACAGATGTATGTCTCAGAACCTTAGGGAAATAAAACATTCAACTAAGATGTTGGGGAAACGTACTGAAATGTCCTCCACCTGGGATACCATTTACCTCCCAACTGCTTCCCCAACCTGGATACATTTTAAAGACAACGCCTGTTTAAAAGTCGTGGCTGTCTCTGAAATGAGGAGCTTTGGGCTCCAGATTGTCATTATCTATCATCTTTCTTCTCTTGCACTTTCCATTCTCTACCTCCAAACCAAGATGCTCACTTATACCTCTTTACAGTCAAGGTAGAACTCTGCCTTAATAAATTAATAATTACTCAAGAATAGAGGACACTTTTTACCTTTCAAAACAAATCTTCTAATGAACGATAAGAAAAAAAAATTAATTTCCTCATTAAAAAAGGACCAGGAAGGGGAAATGAAAGCCAAATACAAACCCCCTACAGTAAGAGAAAGGACAGCAAAAAAATAAAAACAGGGATTCATGAATGCAGGAAGAAATTAAAACAAACCTGCAGGCCCTCATAAATACAGCAATCAGGCAGCTCCATGCATGCCTCCCATATTTGAATTTTTATTTTACATGAAGTATTTTTGTATCTGCTTTGCCTAAATTTGGCCTCTTACCAAAGCCTAATGACTCTACTTTATGTTAAGCTTTTCGAAGGATCTAAACTTAAAACTAGGGGAAAAAAACCTGTTAATTTATCTTGCAGGAAAAGGTGTTATAATTTGAATGAAAAACAGCAAGCAGACAGATAAAAAGAGCTGGCACAAAGCTCAGGCAATCAGTAACATTTTTTGTACCTGCAGGCTGAGAAATTGTCTCCAGTGTTGTATGATGTTATTACCATTGCCTATTTTCACTTGTACATTAGGTTCAAGCATAATTCTGTGAAGATTTGAACGCTCTCCACAGATTTACTATTTTAATAAGGTCATTATGTTAAAACACTATATGTGTTGACAGTGGTACTTACACTGTATTAAGCAAACAAATCAAATCATTTTCTTTGAAATGCTAAACAGCCTAATTTGACCTTTCTAAAGGCCCAGGTCAGTTCAGAAACCATTCCAGATAAGTCTTCTCTGACCTTTCTGTCTTTTATCCCATCCATCAGCAAACATACTGTCTTCACAGACCATATGACTTACCACTCCAGAAACTGCCTTTACTCTATTGAAGTTTATGGGGCAGAGTGGGGCCACTATGCACTATACTCCTGAATATTCATGGTAACCAAAAGTAAGCTCAGGTACCAAAAAGTAAGTGTGTCATCTAGTCATACATCTGGTTTATGAAGTAAAATTTAGTACTTGGTACAATGTGGCTGTATTAAAATAGACATTAAATCCATGCAACAAGCAAAAGGGAGAATCATTGGCATAAGTAAATCCAAGGTCAGAGGCAGTTAGATGTTGACATTGACTTCAATATCGAAACAAAGAGAGGGTAGTATGCCCAATTTTAGCAGGTCCTTTTGGTCTCTTCTTTATTTGAAGAAATAGCTTGATAACATTTTCTAAAAATACATGTCCTTTTTTGTTGTTAATTCAAGAAACACACAAGCATGGAGGAAAGAAATCAATGATTCTGTCTCTCAGAAATGATCCTTGTTGTTGATTTTAGATCTTATTATTCCAGGCTTCTTCTACACATGTTTGAATGGGTTAATCTGGCACAAACTGATTTTTAAGTTGGTGTTTTTCTTCCCCCTTTTTGTTAATATCTTTCCATGTGATTAAATACTCTCCAACTACAGCAACACATTAATAGCTGTGTAGTATTCCATTAAGGAACACTATGTTGCCTGTGGTTGGATATGTAGGTTGCCTCCCCAACCCAATTAAGATGGTAATGAACTTATAGCAAGTTCTTTCTGAATACCAAAGCCTCCATCTGCACTCCTCTTAAGACATTTTACAGCTCATAAAGCCTTTAACTCTTGTGGATTTACTGACTTAGACTTTTCTTTTGACTTCCGTTTAATTTTAAGGATATATTACACAAAAACACCCCTTTTGTCTGAACACTTGTCAAAATAATTGCGTCTGCATCAATTAACATTTTACTTCTACAACTCTGTAATGTGTACTTCATATATATTTGTTTCTGCAACATCATCCTTAGAATAAATATATGAAATAATATGCACACTTAAGAAGCACTGCACAATTGCTTCCACCTAATCCAAAGACGATTCTCATTTATTTACTGATTCATTCAACAAGTACTTATTAAGCACCTACTGTATAACATGTACTATGCCACGTGCCATTGAAGAAATATTTAAACATCTACATTGGGTGTGTCTTTACTTCAAAGTCAAAGCCACTAGGAAATGTTTATGTTTTTCCTATATTTTCCTCAAATACCAGAAGCAATAATTTATGTTATATAAAGATGTCATTCTACTTTTGAGTGGCAGTTGGACCTTTTTCATTTGTTGACCATTTAATTAATAACAAGAAAGTCTAACAAATCTCTCTCTCTTTTTTTTTTTTTTTAAAGATTTTATCTATTTGTCAGAGGGAGAGAGAGAGCACAAGCAGGGGGAGTGACAGAGGGAGAAGCAAGCTTCCTGCTGATCAGGGAGCCTAATGTGGGACTCAATCCCAGGACCCAGGGATCATGACCTGAGCTGAAGGCAGATGCTTAACCGAGGGAGCCACCCAGGCGTCCTGTAACAAATCTCTCTTGACAGAAATATAATCTGTACCAATTTGACCCAAATCAACAGAATTTTCAGCAGTTATGTACTTTCTGTAGCCCTTCGATTACAGCCAATAGATATCAGTTATGTAGGAGGCTCATCTTGATAGGTGAGATGGGCAAATGAGCAATTATATTAACAAACTTAAAGGGTCCCATCACCTCCACATTGTTTTAGGACCTGCCCATCAAGATCATCTAATATCTCTCTTGCATGTCCTCTGGCTAAACTATGTTCCTTTATCCCATCATTGCACTTTTTAATATGTCTACCTTTACCTTCTCATTTCTTCAGTGATCTAGCTCTAAACCTAAAACTTCACCCATTCTATCTGCCATCTTTCAAACACCCTCCCAAACTTCCATCAGACTGAACAATGGCCCTCTTCTAGTGAATACTTCAAAGAACACTCAAAGCTGGCTTCTTTCTCAAAATCTTTCCTGACTGATTGGAAGATAAAGCAGCTTTCCAAAGAGTTCCATCTCAACAGCATGCCATTCCCCATGGAATGTGTATTTGGATATAGATAGTGTTGTTACATATGTATGAGAATACGTTTTACTTATTCACCTGCCTTTTTTCAGCCTGATTGTGAGCCCCTGAAGACTAAGAACATATTTTCTCTTTATTCCGTAATGATCCCACCCCCACAAAGTTACACTGCTAAATGTTGGTGCCACCTTTCTTCAAAGCAGCTATCAATAATTACAACATTTTAACTAGCTAGGTCTTAGAATACATTTTTAGAGGTAGGAGGCAATGTTAGAGGTTCCTGAGTCCATCACCTTTTTCTTTTTAAAGCTCACCTTTATTTAGTATTTATTACGTGTCAGATACTGTTCTAAGCTCTTTATGCGAATTATCTCATGTAGTCCTCACAAAAATTGATAGAGTAAGAATTCTAAATATCCCCATTTTTGTGTGCCTACCAAAACCCTCCTTATCCCTTTTCACAATAAAGTATACATAAATGAATGAATAATAATAGCTTAACCTAGGATCAGGACTAGAATAAGATGGGGGGTGCAGGGCAAAATTTAAGGAGGCTTGCTCTTTCAGGGTTGTGCAATCACTTCCTTAAATTCTGCCCTCTAGGTTCCTCTCTTGCCTCACCCTAGCCTCAAGCCCTAGCTAAACTTTACTGTATGCCAGTTAGTGCTCTAAGTATATTTACATAGTTAATACAACAATCCTATGAGATATGTAGTATTATTCTCAGTTACAAATAAGGAAATGGAGATTAAGTAATAATATGCCTAAGGTCTCATAGTTAGTAAGTGACAGGAAGGTATTCAAATCTAAGCATCCTGGTTGGAGATAGATAATTGAATGAATACATGAAATAAGGAATGAACAAGTATTAAGGCCACACTGAAAGTTCTAGGCAGACCTGAGCCCCAAATCCTGATTTTCTGGCTCTCAATCTAGTACAATTCCACTGAATATCAAAGTTTCTTTGATGGTTTATCAAACTAAATTAAGCAATTGTTGACTTTTCTCTAACTTAACAATTTTTTTAAAAGCAGGTAATAAAAATACTTGAATCAAGCACATGTAAAAGGTAGCTGTCTATAATTTCTAACATTAATAGACATTTTTTTCTCCAAATTATTTAATCTCATAGTTGGGTCAAGGTCAAATTTCCAAACTATTAAAAAAAATTATGAACTTTAAGTATACATGCTACCAGACGGCTCATTTTCTACCAAAAGTTCTAGATCCAAGTATTTACTCAGATCCTTTCCTGGCCCACTTTCTAGGTAATTTCTCTGGTTCTGGTAATATTTTCATGGATTCCATGATTCAGAACACTAGGGATTATCTTCATAATGGGATCTAATAATACATCACAGAATATTAAGTTGTTGTTGTATCTTCCATGGAATATTTTTGCTGTGCCTTAAAGCTTTCTTCTCTTAATAAGAATATCCCTTCCCTGATTTTATGTTACCTTGGTAATTCCCACATTGCAGGAAGTTTCCAGATGATAAAGTTTATAATACTTGCTTCTCAACAAAAATCAGGGAGTCAGATAAATACTGCCACTTTAGTTACCATTGATCCTAGGTTAGTTTTTTAATTTCCTAATCTTCAAGTCCTAGAAATGAGTCTCATTGGCTCAGATCATCTTTCTAGGCAGGCAAAATCACCTATGACTAGCTGCCTATCGACTAACTCCCCTTAAATTAAAGATCTGCTGGTAATCTCATCAGATGAGGCCAGGGGCTGAAACCCATAGAAGAGATCTTGGCAGTTTAGGGAAGCTTCATGTAAAATGGTACAGATTGGAAATAAATAAGCAGTGAAATAAATTAGCAGTGGAATAAATAAGCAGAGCAAGGAATTTTTTTTTTATACTTTGATGTGTATTTCAGAAACAGAATAGGAAGTCTATGTGAATTAATTAGAAACAAATTGGTTTTTAGAAACTCCTCAGTGAGTCTTATCCTCTAAAAAACTAGAACAATGGGAAAACTTAGAAAAATCAGAAAAATGTTGTCTTCAGGAAAATGTTGAAGAGGACTTCAGTAGCAGCAACTGTCATGAATGGGTTAGAACATGTGACATGCTATATACTATAATACCTAGGTATGAACACATGAAACTGACTTCAGTCCTAAGAGTACATCCAGAAAGTTCATGGACACACCTGACATAATTTCAAAGTTGGATTGAGCATTTAAAATAATCAACCATTTTATTTATTTATTTATTTATTTTTTACTTTTAAGAATTTATGTATTTATTTTAGAGAGAGAGAGCAGGGGGAGGAGCAGAGGGAGGTCAAGCAGACTCCATGCTGAGCACAGAGCCTGATGCGGGGCTTGATCCCAGGACCCTGACATCATGACCTGAGCTGAAATCAAGAGTCCGATGCTTAACCAACTGAGCCACCCAGGTGCCCAAACATCAGGCATTTTATTTGAATGTATTTAGATCTGTTTCATGTCCTTTTAGAATAATAGTTTTTGAAGACAGTGCTTTGCTATTTAAGATTTGCCTTATGCAGCATCTAACCCCATACATCAATCCAGGCAATAAAGAAATATAACACTGTAAAATGTTGGGAAATACAAATATCTTTATTTTTCATATTTATTTTTTAATCACTTTTCCACTTCAGGGAAAAAATAACATGACCCCATATAGTGAAATTGAATAGCTATAGATTTTGGAGCTAGACAGGACTGATTTTTGAACAGTGCTTCTGTGAGGACCTGGGAAAGCAATTATCTGCTTTAACCTGAGTGATCTCATTTTGTAAATTTTTATGAGGATTTGTAAATTTTTATGAGGATTACATAGAGTATGTAAAGAACATGCCATGCCAACACTTCTCAAGTCCTCAGGGTAAGGTAACTTTTATTACTTTATCATATATATTTTTGGAACAGTAGAATCATAGTGTAAAAACTACAACAGAGTGATATATCTAATGTAAGATGTGACCAACATAGACAAATCAAATATTGAAGAATTATGTATCAGTCAGGGTAAGCCAAATCAACAAATTAATTTAGCAGGGGCTCAGCTTTAGTTAGTCAGGGACTAGGACTGACAAATACACTACCTTCTAACAGCTACTTCTTCTGGAACATGCAGGCTTATCAGTCACTAGCAGTGTACGAGGGCACTGGAGGGTCTCACATTGCTAAGCACATATCAATATTAGAAATAACATGTATCACTTCCACCCACAACCAGTTGCAAAAGCTAGGCAACATGGCCCCATCAAATTGCACAGTGGTAGAGAAATGTAATCCTCTCATATGCTTGGAAGGAAAGGAGAACCAGATATGGTGAACACTAGAAGACCCTACCAAAGACATGTCCTTAGCTCAGAAGGCTTTCAGAAAGGAACCATATAATTGAGTTTGTAATAACTTTTGTTTTTGTTTTTGTTTTTCTTTTTAAGAAATGCATTTTATCTTCATGGTGACTTGGCATAATATTTAGTCAATTTGGGTGTGGGGAAAAACATTATAATTAATCATTGCTGGAGTTGCCCTGAGTATGCCAAAATAAAAGAAGTTGCCATCCAGAAAAGAACTTTGCACAATAAAGTGTTAAATGAAATACTACCAGGCAAAATAAGGCAATACTCTTTTGCTGTCTAGCACCACACAAGATGCTAACTAAAAGAGTAAATAAAACATTCAACATGCATTTAGCTTTCATAATTTACCTTCTGCAAGGTTGATTTAGAGTATGCAGAATATGCCACATTATTTAAGCTGTAAAAAGGAGCTGCTTTACACTACCTGCCATGTACAATTATAATAATCTGTCAGACAAATATAATTACAGAGTGTGATGTCTGTTTGAGTGTGAAGGCTTTGATTGTGTGGTATTGTCTGCTCTACACTGTGGCACAGCATAAACAATTGTACTCTGTGGTAACTCTCAGCCAGGACTGATGCTCGCATCAAGAACGCCTCATAAAACAGCACAGATGGTTGGATTTGGGTTGGAGGTTGTTGACTTTGTTTTTTTACCCCAACACTTTTTCAAGGGCAAACTTGACCACAGTAAGTTTTCTGCAATACAATATAATAGGTCTTCAAGATATTGTTCATGAAAGTGAGTGGGAATGGGAGACTAAGGCAGGGTATGGCCAATTAACAGGTGCCAACCATTTTAATGATGAAAAGTAGGTTGAGAAAGGAATGCATGGGTCACTTTAATCATTAAAAAAATAATTAGGTGACACTTCCTGGGTGTAAAAGTTTAAGTTGGTTTTTTATAGAGTAAGTTGTTATAATTTGTTACTGGACCCTCACACCAGCTGACAGAATAGAAAAGGTAACCATCATTATAGCCTTTCATAATCATATTAAAGAAATTAGAGGTATGTTTGGCTTTAAATTAATCGATTGTTTCTTTGCTGTACCATCTATACTAAGTTGGATCAGGCTATTTTAAATTTATTTTTCAATTGATGATCTTATCACTGTGACTGTGACCTTCATACCCAGACATTTTGCTGTGGGACTTCTCTACAAGGTACACCATTTGCTCTTTAAGATGAGACTTGCCTAGAAGGGAGTTAAGAGGTATTGACTTACCAAATTCTGCTCTGTTATAATTCATGTGGTAGAGAAGTTTTATATCATAATCCAAAGACTACACCTGAATACATGGTCAGTCCAAAGTAACAATCTGGATTTGGCATCTTGTTTTCTTTTAAATTACAAATATATAATGTTCTGATGATATCTGAACCAGCTCAGAAAGATCACACAACTTTTCACTAACAACACAAATTTCTTTGATCCCTAAAAGAGCATAAATATTCTATCCCTTCTGGCAGTATGAGAAAAGAATTCCAGAGATTAGTTCTTATACAGCTGATATCTTTGTGCTAGAGATGAATCCACCATTGAGAATAGTGTTTTTATGATGTTTCAGTGTTTGAGTCTTCCAATGTAGGCTCCGCGGACAATAACAAATCTATCATAAAATAACCACAGAATCTTGAAATCTTTGCATTGGAAAGACCTCTACCTAAGTGGGAATGATTACTTCATTCCTTGTACCCGAATGTACCCTATATAGCTTTCTCTCATAGTTATTGGAAGGATAAGATGCCTACTTATATTGATCTACAAATTCCTTAAGACCAGAGATTATAATTTATTCCTCTTTGTCTCCCAAATGCTTAAAATAGTACCTAGGGTAGCATGAATAGTTGGCGTGATAGATGGATAGAAAAAAGAAAAAAATACTATATTGCAATAATGGATATTTGTTGGACCCTCTCCAGTATCTACTCCCTCCCTTCCTTTCCAACAGTCCCAATTTCTGTTTGAAGATTCAAGTGGTTTCAAAGAAGCTCTTATTATCTCCAGCTCCAGGAGTGGAATATGTAATCTAGGTTAAACCAATTAGCACATTCCATCTATCTAACAAGTTTTTGGCTCTGCCTTGAGCACATGACCTAACTAAAAATTTTCATTCAGAGTGAATCTCAGAATTATTTCTGGGAAGGAAGAAACAAAGATGCCTTTTGCTGGGTGTAAATGTGGAAGCATGCAGTCCTGGAGTGGATGGCAGCCATCTCAGGACCATGAGGAGAGCAAGTCTTAGAATAGAACCAACAGTAAGAAAGGTATATAGCAGAGGCAGAAAGAAACTGGAAGCCTCATTTGAACCTAATCTTATCTCTGAACTTTTCAGCTGCAAAAAAAGAAACAAAGAAAAAGAAAGGGAAATTCCTTTATTTTTCATGTTAGCTTGGGTCAGATTTTCTGTTTCTTACAACACAAAGCATCCTGATTCAATTGTAAATAATGCCATTGAACAGATGTGAGCTGAACAAGCACGATGTACTTCAGAAATATTGGCAAGCCCTAATGCAAACCATTCCACAAACAAACTACAAACCAAAAGTGATGAACACTCCTAATTTCCATTTCCCACTAAAAGGAACCAAGGCTTCCTGAAGAAATGGTTGATTCTAGGTCTTGTGTAAGAAATGTACAAGTTGAGACAGGGACATCTAGTTATATCAAAAGGCAAGAAAGTTCTCAGAAGCGACTATGCTAAAGAACTAAGCCAATTTGAAAAGGCTCCCACCAGCTAAAAGTGGGACAGCTTGAGCATCAAATAATAATAATAATGATAATAATAATTGCTATGGATTGAAATGGATCAAATATATTAAAATCAGTGCATTCATAGTGGTACTAGAGGAAATAAACTTCATTGATCGTAGAGAGTATTCGGAGACCACCTAAATAAAGGGAAACAAACATTTAATTTGCCCTTCTTGTATGAACTCTGCTTCAGGGAGTTGTTAAGTTGTTAATAGTTTAAGGAAAAGTTTCTCACGATAGACATTTTCTAGCAAAGAAATGAAGAAAACTGCTTGTTGCAAACCCTTAATGCAATAATATATCTGGGCAATAAACATCAGTGGCTGCTTACATCCCAAAAAATAAAAACCACACATTATGTGCCTCTTGATGGAAGTGCACCATACCACCTATGAAGTATTCTTGTCAGATAATCAAACCTGAATCAGATCAAGCCTCTTAGTCTAACTACTATTCCATATGAAATAAAAAAGAGATGCAATCAACAAAATCCAAAATGTGGGAAGCTCTACAGAGAAAATGACCCAATTTTTATAAATAAATTGCAAGAAAAAATAGCGGTATAACTTATAGATTAAAAGATTCTTAAGAGACATAACAATCTTGGTAATGTGCAGACGTCATTGACATTCTGGTATAAACAAACCGACTATGAAAAATATGAGACAATCAGAGAAATTGGGATGCTCACTGAATATTTGACAATAAAGGGAATTATTATTTTTATAGGTCTGATAACATTACCATTGTGATTTTTTTTAATTTCTTGTCTTTTATAGATTCATTCAGAAGGAGTTATGGATGCAAAGACATGGTGTCTTTAATACAACATTAATGGAGGACAGGGGAAGTAAAGGTGAAACAAGACTGACCATGAGTTCATTACTGAAGTTGAGTTATAGGTATATGAGGGTTCATTATACTGTTGCTTCTACTCTTGGGTAATATTTAAGATTTTCCAAACTAAAAAAATTTTTAAGTATATCATTCCATTATCATTGAAAATCATATGCACATGCCAGCCTTTCTTGCTTTCACATAAATAGGCTGTCATCTTTCAATCATGTTTTAATTTCTCCACATTGTAAGTCACAGTTGCTGATACCTGCATGCCTTCTTCCCAGACAGTGGGCATTATCCCACACATGCACATTCATCCCCATGGAGGGGTTATAGGAAATCCATCATTCTCCCAGTTTACACACAAAGACTTCATTTTTTATTATTATTATTATGTTCAGCTAGCCAACATATAGTATATCATTAGTTTTTAATGTAGTGTTCAATGATTCATTAGTGTATAATACCCAATGCTCATCACAACACGTGCCTTCCTTAATACCCATGACCCGGTTACCCGTTCCCCCACCCACCCTCCCTTCTGTAACCCTCAGTTTGTTTCCCAGAGTCCAGAGTCTCATTGTTTGTCTCCCGCTCTGATTTCTTCCCATTGGGTTTTCCTTCCCTTCCCCTATGGTCTTCCAGGCTATTCCTAACTGGAAGGGATTATGCTAAGTGAAATAAGTCAAGCAGAAGAAGACTTCATTTTTAAAGACATGGTTTTCTTCCATTCATTTCCTTACACCTCTGTTCTACTTTAATGGCACTATTTATTCCAATTCCCACATCCCTCTTTAGAAATGAGCCGTACTCCCTAACTCATGCAGACCTATAGCCAGTGCTAGGTTGAAAAGTTTCAACATCTACATTTCTGTGAGCCTCTATACGTAATCTGGCTCAGTGTAAACCTCTTAAGTGAAATGCTGTCCTGGAACTAAAACCTGGAGCTCTCTATGTTCTTCTGTTTTATTTCAAGCTCAATACAAAGCAATGGTCCCCAAAGAAAAGTTATGCTGGAGTTAGGTTCACACTATTTCCCTGAAATGTAATACGAGATTTAAACACAGATGATATGACTGGTTAATAAATGTCACCATTGAGTGGCTTTGTTCACCTAATAACATCATTCAGATCATTATAAACAAATCGAAAGGGTTCTTATGTGAAACAAACACGGCAGGACTTATTCCTGTGTAACACAAGACCGAGGCAGGGCAGCCAATCCTAACGGCCTTCAAGAAGGGGCAAGGCTGGCGTGCAGCTTTGTGGTATCCTGGGAGGATTTTATTTCCAAATATAAAATTCATGCCATGCTCACAGGCAGAACCTTAGAATAGTCATAATGATCTAATGGCAGCATTACTATGGAAGTCTGCTACTAATACCTTGAACTACTGCCGTTCTATACAGATCCAGGGATATGATTTCAAAGCTCATGTGGAATGAAGACTGTCCCAACTGAAAGCAATCCACCTGAGTAAAAAGGACAGGAAAGAAGAGAACAGGGCAGAATGCAACCAAAGCCCACAATTTGGGATTTCTAGGATAGGGAGGTCGGAGTTGGTTCTTTGATTATGGGGTTTCTTTTATTATTGTTGTAGTTTGAAGGAGTGGCAAAGAAAGAGAAAGTGTCTCTAAATTAGAAGGCATTGCCTGACTGACTTTTTGAATTACCTCTAACTTAGAGATTATAATGTGTTTATTTTCCTCTTCCAAGAAGAGAGGGATAGTAATTGCCTCCATCAGCCTCACACTCTCTTCCTTTTGCTATCAAGGTAGTAAGAGTTCATTGATGACAACTCCCTTGTGCTCAATCTTGCTTCAATACTGACAGCAGAAAGAAAAGAAATAGTATATTAACTGCAAAAGAGTTGGGAACCCCTATAAATCCAACCTTATAAACATCCAAGGCCTGTTGGGCCTATCACTTGATATTTAGACAAAAAATAGCTGTTGTTTTATTTCTAGAAATCAAGAGAAACATCAGATCCTTCACAAACAAAACTGCCTAACAGTTAAATGCCTGCATTTATAGGTAGCATTCACTGTTTCAAACCTAACCCAGAAATTCTTGTGCAAAGAGGTTCTGAGAGAGCTAACAAGCCTGTTTAAATATAAATATATATATGTAAAATTTTTAAATGCTGTGGAAATTTCCTTTCATTCTTTCAATAATTTGCAGTTGGAATTCATAATTTTAGCAGTATTTCTCACATACAATGCCAAATTTGGAAACACCTATTTAAAGTATATTGTAATGTGTTTAAGATACATTGAATCTTTGGAGAAAAGGTGCTATAGAAATCTAATAAATGAAAGCTCATTTTTGAAACTTTATAAAAATACATGCAATTGAATTAATTTTTAGGTAGACAATCTCCTTGGCAGGTAATATGTAGCGATCCCATATTCCCCAGATTTTAAGGTTCTGGAGTATGGGAAGAAAAAGGTTATGGCCTAAAGAAGCTCATTCTGAGAGTGGAATATTTCTCAACAAAAATCGGAGCAAGAATGCCAATTTTGGTCTTGAAAATGCATTCACTTATGCTATTTGGAATGTGAAAGAAATTTGAAATATATAAAAAGTAGAGTTATAAAGGGCAGCTGGATTCAACCACATGGCCAAATTTGAATCAGCAAACTGACATTCTCTGAGATAACACACATTATGTCCTTTAAAATTAAAAAAAGGAAAACAAGAGCCAAGTATCATTACTCATTTGTTATTTTGTGAGCTGGTTCAACTCAAGAATACATAATTCTCTGGTTATAATGCAAACTAAGGAAGGATGAGAGCCAGATATAAACAATCTCCTCCTTCTGGAGTAAAATATATAGCTATCTAGGGAATCAGTGTGATTATGAAGAGACCAGATGCTTTGATTCTTGGCTGCTATAGGACCTGGCCTGGCAACCTATAGCTTTATCATCAGAGAGGTAAAGATGAGTCTAAGAGATTAAAATATATATATATATATATATATATATATATGGAAATAAAATGCTTTGTAAGTAAGCAAAAGGGGGGACAAGCTTTTCATAAGCAAAGGAAGCTGATGAAGGTGCAGAAAAAGGTTTCACCAGAAAACAAATGTGTTATCGTCTTGCTTAAAGCATGACATTTGAACCTTCACATGGAAGCATAAGTTTCTAATGCATTAAACTTTGGGTTATATATTGGACAAGTTCTGGCCCTTGTTTTTATTTTTCTTCAGTGATTTTGTTGACTATTATGTATTACCAACATATACACAGCATATATAGCATTTGATTAATATGTGTTTTTTGTAGAGATCTTTCATTTAAGCCAACTAAATAATGTTCTTCATACATAACTTCCAAATTTAGGACAAATATAGAAATGTTGTTTATGTTGTTTATGTTAATGTCATTTATTATATTGAAGTTGCCCTGATCATTTAATTTCCCTGTTTGCTAGAGTTAGAAACATTTTACATTCCACACCATAAACGGCTTGATCTTCCAATATCTTATTTTCATATTCCAAAAGTATAATAAGGGACTGAGGGTCAGGCTGGGACGATGGCAGAGTAAATAGACCCTAAGCTCACCTTGTCGCCTGGATACAACTAGATAACACATCAGTGTAAATAACTCAGAAAATGACCTGAAGATGCAGAACAAACTCCACAATTAAAGACAGAGAAGAGGTCACATTGAAGAAGGTAGGAAGGGCAGAGATGTGAGGTGTGGTGGGGAGCAAGGTGCATGGAGAGGGGAGAGAAACAGATTATCACACCAAGGGGTCCACATGGGGAAGGTGAGTCGCCATAACATTTGGCTTTGAAAGTGAGAGGGAAGAATTTTGTGAGTTCTTACAACCAGCAGGACTTAAAGCCTGGAACTTTAAAAATCAGCGGCTCAGATCTGGAAGAGCCCAGAGAGTGATAGGAAGCTAAGTCCCCACTCTTAGATAACACAACGAACAGTCCAGGGAGATACAGCCTAGAAGCGGCAGTTTGAAAAACACCTGGTACATATAGGAAGGAGAGTAGTTTACTCATTTCCAAGCACATCATGGAGGGGTAGGGATTGCTAAGGGGCTTCTCCAGGAACAAAGGAGCTGGCAGGCACAATCTCCCTTCTCTACCCCCAGGATAAACACGTGGTCACCTACAGGAACCAGCACTGAAACCGTCATTCGCTAACTGTCTTACACCAGGCCCTGCCCCCTCACAGTTTGGCAGGTCCACCCTTCCTGGTCACTTTTGCCTCAATTCCAGTGCTGTGGGTCCCCTCCCCCAAAAGACTTGTACAAACCTTGCCAGCACCTTAGCCCCTGATCTGCATGCTTTGTGAAGCCTCGGTCCCAGTGTTCGTGGGCGCAGCTGGCCCTCTAGAAGCCGAGGCACACCTTGTTAAAATTGCATGCCCCATCCCATCCAGGGACCAAACACTGCCCACAAGAGGCAAAGAGAGCCTCTGAAAACAACTGGACTGAAGGAACCACTGTGTACCCTGGTCACAACAGCAGGGTGCACACAACTCACACAGGAGACACCCCCTGAATGCCAGGTTCTGGTGAACAGGGTACACCATACTACAGGGCACTACAGGATCTCATCTTCATAAGACCATTACTTTCAAGATCAGGAGACATACCTGACTTTTTTAGCACACAGCAACAGACACAGAGAGTTAGACAAAATTAAGAGATACAGGAATATGTCCCAAACGAAAGAACAGCACAAAACCACAGCAAGAGACCTAAGCAAAAAGAGTATAAGTAATATGCCTGATAGAGAATTTAAAGTAATGATCATAAAGATACCCACTAGACTTGAGGAAAGAGTGGAGGACATCAGTGAGACCCTTAACAGAGAGATAAAAAAGAACCAATCAGAGATGAAGAACACAATAAATGAAATTAAAAATACACTAGATGGAATAAATAGCAGGCTAGGGGAAGCAGAGGAGCAAATGAGTGACCTGAAAGGGTAATGGAAAGTAATCAAACTGAGCTGGTGAGAAAGAAAAAAAAATTATGCATGGGGTGCCTGGGTGGCTCAGTCGTTAAGCATCTGCCTTCGGCTCAGGTCATGATCCCAGCGTTCTGGGATTGAGCCCCACATCGGGCTTCCTGCTCAGCGGGAAGTCTGCTTCTCCCTCTCCCACTCCCCCAGCTTGTGTTCCCTCTCTCACTGCCTCTCTCTCTCTCTCTCTCTCTCTGTCAAATAAATAAATAAATAAATAAATAAATAAATAAATAAATAAAGCAAAATGAAAATAGACTTAGGGAACTCAGTGACTCCATCAAGCATACTATTTGCTTCATAGGGATCCCAGAAGAAGAGGGAGAAAAGGGGGTAGGAATTTTATGAAGAAACAATAGCTGAAAACTTCCCTAAACTGGGAAAGGAAACAGATATCCAGATCCAGGAGGCACAGAGATCCTCCAACAAAATCAACCCAGTGATATCCACACCAATACATATAGTAATTAAATTGGCAAAAAGTAGTGGTAAAGAAAGAACTTTTAAAAGCAGCATTAGAAAGGAAGACAGTTACATACAAGGGAAACCCCATAAATCTATCCATGGATTTTTCAGCAGAAATTTTGCAGGCCAGAGGGACTGGAGTGATATATTCAAAGTGCTGAAAGGAAAAAATCTGCAGCCAAAAATACTTATCCAGCAAGGCTATAATTCAGAATAGAAGGAGACATAAAGATTTTCTCAGACAAGTAAAAGCCTAAAGGAATTCATGACCACTAAGCCAGCCCTACAAGAAATGTTAAAGGGGACTCTTTCAGTGGAAGGAGAGACCATAGTATGAGTAAGAAAAGTAGGAAACACAAAAGCAGTAAAAATAAGCATATCTATAAAAATCAGTCAAGGGATTCACAAAAAGAATGTAAAATATGACACCATAAATCTAAAATGTGGGGTAGGGGGAGAGGAGTAAAGAATAGGTTCAAACTTAAGTGACGATCAACTTAATGTAGACTGCTATATGCAGAAGATATTATATACAAACCTAACGGTAACCACAAATCAAAAACCAGTTATAGGTATGCAAAAAATGAATCAAAATACATCACTAAAGAAAATCAGCAAATCATGAAAGAGCATAAAAGAATAAAGGATCAGAGAAGAACCATCAAAACAACCACAAAACAAGCAACAAAATATAAATAAGTACATATCTGTCAATAATTACTTTGAATTTAAATGGATTAAACACTCCAATCAAAAGACATAGGGTGACAGAATGGATTAAAAACAAGACCCACATATATACTGCCTACAAGAGACCTAGAGACACATATAGATTGAAAGTAAGGGGATGGGGAAACATTTATCATGCAAATGGATATCGAAAGAAAGCTAGGTAGCAATACTTATACTGGACAAAATAGACTTTAAAACAAAACCGTAACAAGAAACAAAGAAGGACACTATATAATAATAAAGGGGACAATTCAACTAGAAGATATAACAATTGTAAATATTTATGCACCCAACATGGGAGCACCCAAATACATAAAACAGTTAATAACAAACATAAAGAAACCAATTGGTAGTAACATAATAATAGTAGGGGACTTTACACCCCACTTATATCAATGAACAGA
The DNA here is from genome assembly GCF_002007445.2 of Ailuropoda melanoleuca. Taxonomy (NCBI): domain Eukaryota; kingdom Metazoa; phylum Chordata; class Mammalia; order Carnivora; family Ursidae; genus Ailuropoda; species Ailuropoda melanoleuca. The sequence continues at coordinate 8,695,022 of NC_048237.1, forward strand.
TCATCCAAACAGAAAATAAGAATATAGTGGTTTGAACGACATACTGGACCAGACGGATTTAGCAGATATATTCAGAACATTCCATCCTAAAACAGTAGAATACACATTTTATTCAAATACACATGGAACATTCTCCAGAATAGGTCATGTATTAGGCCACAAAAGAAGGCTCAACAAATGCAAAAAGATCAAAATTATACCATGCATCTTTTCTGACAACAATGCTATGAACCTAGAAATCAACCACAAGAAAAAAACCTAGAAAGAGCACAAATACATTAAGGTTAAATAATATGCTACTAAAGAATGAATGGGTCAACAAGAAATGAAAGAAGAAATTAAAAATTACATGGAAACAAAGAAAAACATAATGGTCCAAAATCTTTAGGATACACCAAAAGCAGTTCTAAGAGGAAAGTTTATAGCAATATAGGCCTACCTCAAGAAGCAAGGAAAATCTCAAATAAAAAACCTGATCTTACACCTAAAAAGGGCTAGAAAAAGGAGAATGAACAAAACCCAAAACCAGCAGAAGGAAGGAAATAATAATATATATTACAGCGGTAATAAGTTATATAGAAACTAAGAAAACAATAGAACAGATCAATGAAACCAGGAGCTGGTTCTTTGAAAAGATCAACAAAATTGAGAACCTTACCCACACTCATCCAAAATAGAACTCAAAATCATAAAGAGGAGAAATAACAAGTGACACCACAGAAATACAATGATTATGAGAGAATATTATGAAAAATTATATGCCAACAAATTGGACAACCTAGAAGAAATGGATAAATTCCTAGAAATATATAACCTACCAACACTGAAGCAAGAAGGAATAGAAAATCTGAACAGACCAATTACCAGCAATGAAATTGAATCAGTAATCAAAAAACTCCCAATAAACAAAGGTCCAGACCAGAGAGCTTCACAGGGTAATTCTACCAAACATGTAAGGAAGAGTTAAAACCTATTCTTCTCAAACTTTTCCAAAAAATAGAAGATAAAGGAAAGCTTCCAAATTCATTCTATGAAGCCAGCATTACCCTGATACCAAAACCAGTTGAAGACCCCACAAAAAAAGAACTACGGGTCAATATCTGGTGAACATAGGTGCAAAATCCTCAGCAGAATATTGGCAAACCAAATCCAACAATGCATTTAAAAAATCATTCACTACTGGGTTGCCTGGGTGGCTCAGTTTGTTAAGCATCTGCCTTCAGCTCAGGTCATGATCCCAGGGTCCTGGGATCTAGCCCTGAGTCTGGCCCCCTGCTCAGCAGGAAGCCTGCTTCTCCCTTTCCTGCTCCCCCTCCTTGTGCTCTCTCTCTCTCAAATAAATAAATAAAATCTTTT
>NC_048237.1:8700972-8720204 GCF_002007445.2 Ailuropoda melanoleuca
CTCTCTCTCTCTCTGTCAAATAAATAAATAAATAAATAAATAAATAAATAAATAAATAAATAAAGCAAAATGAAAATAGACTTAGGGAACTCAGTGACTCCATCAAGCATACTATTTGCTTCATAGGGATCCCAGAAGAAAAGGGAGAAAAGGGGGTAGGAATTTTATGAAGAAACAATAGCTGAAAACTTCCCTAAACTGGGAAAGGAAACAGATATCCAGATCCAGGAGGCACAGAGATCCTCCAACAAAATCAACCCAGTGATATCCACACCAATACATATAGTAATTAAATTGGCAAAAAGTAGTGGTAAAGAAAGAACTTTTAAAAGCAGCATTAGAAAGGAAGACAGTTACATACAAGGGAAACCCCATAAATCTATCCATGGATTTTTCAGCAGAAATTTTGCAGGCCAGAGGGACTGGAGTGATATATTCAAAGTGCTGAAAGGAAAAAATCTGCAGCCAAAAATACTTATCCAGCAAGGCTATAATTCAGAATAGAAGGAGACATAAAGATTTTCTCAGACAAGTAAAAGCCTAAAGGAATTCATGACCACTAAGCCAGCCCTACAAGAAATGTTAAAGGGGGACTCTTTCAGTGGAAGGAGAGACCATAGTATGAGTAAGAAAAGTAGGAAACACAAAAGCAGTAAAAATAAGCATATCTATAAAAATCAGTCAAGGGATTCACAAAAAGAATGTAAAATATGACACCATAAATCTAAAATGTGGGGTAGGGGGAGAGGAGTAAAGAATAGGTTCAAACTTAAGTGACGATCAACTTAATGTAGACTGCTATATGCAGAAGATATTATATACAAACCTAACGGTAACCACAAATCAAAAACCAGTTATAGGTATGCAAAAAATGAATCAAAATACATCACTAAAGAAAATCAGCAAATCATGAAAGAGCATAAAAGAATAAAGGATCAGAGAAGAACCATCAAAACAACCACAAAACAAGCAACAAAATATAAATAAGTACATATCTGTCAATAATTACTTTGAATTTAAATGGATTAAACACTCCAATCAAAAGACATAGGGTGACAGAATGGATTAAAAACAAGACCCACATATATACTGCCTACAAGAGACCTAGAGACACATATAGATTGAAAGTAAGGGGATGGGGAAACATTTATCATGCAAATGGATATCGAAAGAAAGCTAGGTAGCAATACTTATACTGGACAAAATAGACTTTAAAACAAAACCGTAACAAGAAACAAAGAAGGACACTATATAATAATAAAGGGGACAATTCAACTAGAAGATATAACAATTGTAAATATTTATGCACCCAACATGGGAGCACCCAAATACATAAAACAGTTAATAACAAACATAAAGAAACCAATTGGTAGTAACATAATAATAGTAGGGGACTTTACACCCCACTTATATCAATGAACAGATCATCCAAACAGAAAATAAGAATATAGTGGTTTGAACGACATACTGGACCAGACGGATTTAGCAGATATATTCAGAACATTCCATCCTAAAACAGTAGAATACACATTTTATTCAAATACACATGGAACATTCTCCAGAATAGGTCATGTATTAGGCCACAAAAGAAGGCTCAACAAATGCAAAAAGATCAAAATTATACCATGCATCTTTTCTGACAACAATGCTATGAACCTAGAAATCAACCACAAGAAAAAAACCTAGAAAGAGCACAAATACATTAAGGTTAAATAATATGCTACTAAAGAATGAATGGGTCAACAAGAAATGAAAGAAGAAATTAAAAATTACATGGAAACAAAGAAAAACATAATGGTCCAAAATCTTTAGGATACACCAAAAGCAGTTCTAAGAGGAAAGTTTATAGCAATATAGGCCTACCTCAAGAAGCAAGAAAAATCTCAAATAAAAAACCTGATCTTACACCTAAAAAGGGCTAGAAAAAGGAGAATGAACAAAACCCAAAACCAGCAGAAGGAAGGAAATAATAATATATATTACAGCGGTAATAAGTTATATAGAAACTAAGAAAACAATAGAACAGATCAATGGAACCAGGAGCTGGTTCTTTGAAAAGATCAACAAAATTGAGAACCTTACCCACACTCATCCAAAATAGAACTCAAAATCATAAAGAGGAGAAATAACAAGTGACACCACAGAAATACAATGATTATGAGAGAATATTATGAAAAATTATATGCCAACAAATTGGACAACCTAGAAGAAATGGATAAATTCCTAGAAATATATAACCTACCAACACTGAAGCAAGAAGGAATAGAAAATTTGAACAGACCAATTACCAGCAATGAAATTGAATCAGTAATCAAAAAACTCCCAATAAACAAAGGTCCAGACCAGACAGCTTCACAGGGTAATTCTACCAAACATGTAAGGAAGAGTTAAAACCTATTCTTCTCAAACTTTTCCAAAAAATAGAAGATAAAGGAAAGCTTCCAAATTCATTCTATGAAGCCAGCATTACCCTGATACCAAAACCAGTTGAAGACCCCACAAAAAAAGAACTACGGGTCAATATCTGGTGAACATAGGTGCAAAATCCTCAGCAGAGTATTGGCAAACCAAATCCAACAATGCATTTAAAAAATCATTCACTACTGGGTTGCCTGGGTGGCTCAGTTGGTTAAGCATCTGCCTTCAGCTCAGGTCATGATCCCAGGGTCCTGGGATCTAGCCCTGAGTCTGGCCCCCTGCTCAGCAGGAAGCTTGCTTCTCCCTTTCCTGCTCCCCCTGCTTGTGCTCTCTCTCTCTCAAATAAATAAATAAAATCTTTTTAAAAAAATCATTCACTACTATCAGGTTGGATTTATTCCTGGATTGCAAGGGTGATTCTGTATTTGCAAATCAATCAACATGATACATCACATCAGTAAGAGAAAGGATAAAAACCATATGATCATTTCAGTGACACAGAAAAAGCATTTGTCAAAGCCCAGCATCTATTCATGATAAAAAAAAAAAATGCTCAACAAAGTAGGTTTAGAAGGAATATACCTCAACATAATAAAGCCTTAAATGAAAAAGCCACAGCTAACATCATACTCAATGGGGAAAAACTGAGAGATTTTCCCCGAAGGTCAGGAATACTCTCACCACTTTCATTCAACAAAGTACTAGAAGTCCTAGCTACAATAATCAGACAACAAAAAGAATTAAAAGGCATCCATATTGGTAAGGAAGAAGTAAAACCTTCACTATTTGCAGATGGCCATGATACTCTATGTAGAAAATCCAAAGGCTCCACCAAAAAACTGCTAGAACTGATAAATGAATTCACTAAAGTCACAGGATACAAAATCAATGTACAGAAATCCATTGAATTTCTATGTATTAATAATGAAGCAGCAGAAAGAGAAACAAAGAAAATAATGCCATGTACAGTTGCACCAAAAATAATAAAACACCCCAGAAAATAAATCTCCCAGGATAAAATGACAAAGATATGTATAGTAGGAAATAAATGAAAGAAAATTAAAGGCTCGATCGAAGAGGTCTGCATCTAAATTCAAAAAGAAACAAAGAAAATGGGGGGGGTAGAAATTGCAAAAAAACAAAGTTTTTCCAAACTGAACTAAGTCTAAAGATGGAAATTGCCTCTGAGTGTCCAGCAAAATTAATAACAACAAAAAGACTCACATGAAAGCACATCATCCTGAAATTTCAGAATAATGCAAATATTAACACTGTGATAAACAACAACAAACTTTATTAGAAAAGAAATGTAGGGGCACCTGGGTGGCTCAGTTGGTTAAGCGTCTGCCTTCAGCTCAGGTCATGATCTCAGGGTCCTGGGATCGAGCCCTGTGTTAGGCTCCCTGCCCAGCAGGGAGTCTGCTGTTACGTCTCCCTTTGCCCCAAACCCCTGTTCGTGCTTGCTCGCTCGCTCTCTCTCAAATAAATAAATAAAATCTTTAAAAAAAAAGAACTGTAATCATGATTTTCTAGGTGAATAATTATGGCATCTGATTGGAAGAGACAACACAGATCTTCCAGAAAGTTTGCTTTGCATCAGCTCAAGGGTTAATACTGCCACAGGTCCCCACACATGCAACCTCCCGTTGTCTCTTACTAGCTGGTAGTCAAGTGTCCTGATTAACTGGACAACATTGTGAGTCAGCTGATGTTTGAAATTCAGCATTTTAGGAGTATCAGCGTATGATGTGTGAAAGCATGGGTCATATGCGAGATGATTATTGTATGGAAGTTGAGGATGGTCTGTAATAATAACACTAACAGTTACTGAATTCCAACTGCATTCCAAGTGCTTTCCTTGATTTATCCCCGACGATGAACCTTATCTATCATCAGCTCCATTTTACAGATGAAGAAATTGAGCTTTAAAGGGTCTAGACAACTTTCCCAGAGTGCTAGGTCTCAGATTAGAATGCAGGCAGTGTAGTTTTAGAGCCTGTGCTCTTGACTACTGATCTCTACTGCCTTAATACGTACTTAGAGAAATGCTGAAGGGGATATAGACATTTGGGAGATCAAGGAGGAAAGAAGTCTCCTTTGGTGGAGGTTGTGGTAGAATGAAGTGGACTAATGCCAGACAGCAGGAGTCAGGAGGGAGAGGAAGCAAATGTGTCAGAATTGAGGACTCATAAGCATTGAGAACTGATGTGATTTTACAGTGAGTCATTTAACTTATGGAGATATGCTGATAAGCTCCTTTACCGTAGTGGGCAAGTACATTGGCATCAAAATGGATCTTTCTTCTGAGACTCTCCCTTCATCCCTTTCATGTCTTTTTACTACCATTTCTTTGACCTCTCATTCCCTTTAATCACCAGGTTTCACATTACACGCAGAGAAACTCAGGCCTGGCTTCCTCTGTTTTAACTTTCCTTCACTTATATTTGCTCCCAGGAGTCTTGGCAACTAGGCACGGTGACGGCAACCTGAAGGCAAAGAGGACCTGGTTCTCCTACCACCCCCGGCCTCATTAAATACGGTGCAGTTCCTACCAAGAGGGCTGGGGGTGGAGGCTGTGTGGGCAAAAGACACAGCTTCCAAATGTTCCTGTAAATATTCATAAAAACATGTCAGTGTTGCTAAACCCACAGCAAACGATAATCATCCATCCCCCTACACCCTGCATCTTTTTGCTGTTAATCCTTTTGTCCATGTTGAAATCTTTCCCACAATTGCTTCTTCCTCTATCCTTGCGTTTTTGAATTGCTGCTAGCAACCCCAGTCTTTGCAGCCCTTCATGCAAGTCTGTGGTGCCATTTTAAAAGCAGTGGTCCTCTGCTGCCAGCAAGGGATGTAAATGACATACGCCATCCTAGGGATGTTGCTTCTTCTCATCTTGATTCCTTGCTCTTGGGGAACACAGCAATTATTCTGCCGAGGAACTGATGGGAATTTCTGAACAACCTGGCACATCTGAAACATTTTTCTGACTCATTGAGCTGGCATATACTGCTAGATCAGCACTGGCCCTGCTCCACACAGCCTGTCACCAACAGTGGGTGTTGTTGTAAGCACTAGTTTTGATTGTGGCAAGACGGGCTCTGTGACTCTCCTCTTGTTCTGTTGAGTTCAGAAAAGGCATCTGGACTCCATTCACATTACATTTGACAGGAGTCCAAAACCTAAATGAATGTTGCTAATAAAGAACTGTAAGGAAAAAACATGTTGAGAACTACTGAGTGTATTCAACACATACCAAGCTTGGAGGGGAGGAGAATGAATGCACTGGGTTAGGATCACCAACTGGAGGGCGAGAGCTCCGGGCTCTGTTCCTGGCTCTATCCAAGAACTGTGCCTCAGATTGCCTTCTTTAAGTTGAGAGTGTTCAAAAGCGCTTTATGATACAGCAGAGACTGCATATAACCTTGCATATGTTTAACTCTGCTGTTGGTCAACTAAGTTTCAAATGAACCAGTATTAACTGAACAACCACTCCGTGCCTAAGTCAAAGGCTGCGAAGGGGTAACTTTGGCCCCTGCATAATCTTTACTGCTCCTTCTCTCCAAATTATTTGATCTGGAAACTGCCATGTCCTCTTTCTTTTATATAGTACACTCAAATTTGGCCTATACCCAGGTCCCTTTTATCTTTCACAGGTGTATCTTTTGTATTTCAAACTCTATCTTGGTCCCAGAAGACAACCAGCACAGAAGAGTTTTTTTTCTTCTTCTTCTTCTTTTTTTTTTTTTTTAAGATTTTTACTTATTTATTTGAGAGAGGGAGAACACAAGCAGGGGGAGGGGCAGCGGGAAAGAGAGAAGCAGACTCCCTACTGAGTAGGGGGCCCGATGCAGGTATCAATCCCAGGACCCTGTGATCATGACTTGAGGTGAAGGCAGACACTTAACCAACTAAGCCACACAGGTGCCCCAAGAAGAATTTATTTCTAAATGGAGTTGGTCAGAGTAGGCTGAAAAATGTAAATACATGTAAACTTAAACTAAGTATCAACAAAGACCCCATTGAGCAATGATTATTTATTCTTAAATATGAATTATCTGCAAAATATACATATACCACAGTAACTAAATGAGGAAACTTTTAAAAGAATATCTTAAGTTTTAGGATAATTATATAATTATGGTTAAAATTCTTCTTTCAGTTAACATTTAGCTAAAATAAAATAAAATGATGGATTCTAGATTACCTTAGATTATCCTGATAAAAATCATATTATCTGTGAGTGAAACATTGCCTACCTTTATGTTATCTAATATAGAGGGACTATGCCTTGCTCATTAAGAAGTAGTGTCACATGAATAAGAAACTAATATTCCTGCTTAATATTTTTAACTGCTTTCTCCAGAGAAAATTTCCACTATCTAAATTTTTACAAAAATATTATGATTCAGGGTGTCTATATGTTAAGACTGTTTAGTTTTAGCCCGTGACTCTAAGACCTTAACCAGTCCAGTTTGAAGACTAGGAAAAGTAAAAAAACAAAAACAAACAAACAAACAAGAACCACAAATAATCTAACGTTGCTCTTGGTGTGTTATGTTATGATAGATAACCATGTCAACAGCTTTTCTGCTCCATAGGTGAAACACTAGGCTAGGAATCCAGAATTGTGATTTGTCAAGAAAACGTGTAGTATACAGTGTTGATGGAACATAAAATAAAGTATTAGCCTATTATTTTTGGATAGTAGAAGGCTGCCCTTTTTGAGAATGGAATGTCTGTGCTTGGATCTAGCCATGTATAACCCATCCGAGCAAGCAACGATTGGAGCACAACATTCAGAACAACCGAACTATTTCTATAGGTAAAAACTCTTAGCAAAGTTGGAAAAATATATTGGCTGACTTAAAAGGGAGAATAGTAATGAGCGCAATTGCACATGTGTTAAGTTCCAGGTGTTGGGGAAGCAGTCAAGCATCAAAGACCCTGAAGTCATCTAGAAAGGTACAATTACAGGGTTGAGGGGTAGATTTGGGATTCAGCTGTTCAAACTGTGCGAGTTGAGCTCTTAGAGAAGGAGGATACACAGGACAGAGCAAGGGTCAAATGACCTGAAGCTTGCGGGATTCTTGTGGCTATAATTATGTCAGGAAGGGAAATTGACAGAAATGCGGAGACAATTCAAAGAAGATGAGAATTGAAGAATGAATCTCGTATTTGGATTAGAGCAGAGCACTCAAGTAGTCATTCAGCCATTAAACCAATATTTAGAGTGCTTGTTTGTACCTAAACCTGCATCAGGAGCTGGAGATATAAAGATGGAAGAATGTGTGTCTTGCCTTTTAGTGCTGGGATAGAAAACCAAACAATATTATATATGATGATAATTGCTTTTATTATGGAGATACTCATGGAGAAATTGTATGGAACTTTTTGGGGGAGTCTCCTTCAGCCCTCAATTCCCTCCCAATTAACCAAATCCCCTCTCTCCATCCAGTCAAATTTTGACATTTGCTGTTTCCATTTCTTTACCTCTTTCTCCTCAACTCACTCTTCGGTAACTTTATGCAGCCACCACTCCACCAAAGTTGCTCTCAAGTTTCTCTGCTAAATTCCAAGGTAATCTTCAGTCCTTATATGCTTGACCTCTTGGCAAGATCTGATACCTTTAATTTTTCTTTCTTTTCAAAATACTTTCTTCCTTTGGCTTTCCAAGATGACACATTCTTTCCCACTTTATTGGCCAGTTCTTTGAAGACCTTTCTTCCTCTACCCACACTATAAATATTGGGGATCCCTGGAGCTCTCTCTTCTTATTATGTGTATGCAAATTAGTTCTTCACCATATTTATCATACTTCGTTGTTATTTCATTGTCTTTCCTACCACTCACTGTAAATTTACAAGGCCAGGATTACATCACTGCTCTATTTCCAGTGCTTTCCCCACACATGACATGAAGTTTGTGCTTAATAAATATTAATTGAGTGGCGCTCCTGGGTGGCTCAGTCAGTTAAGCATCCGACTCTTGATTTCAGCTCAGGTCATGATCTCAGGGTCATGTGATAAAGTCCCACGTCAGGCTCAGTTCTCAACACAAAGTCTGCTTGAGATTCTCTCCCTCTGCCCCCCCCAAAAATAAATAAAAAAATAAATCTTAAAAATAAATATATATTAATTGAGTAAATGAGTAGTTGACTAAGTCTAAGAACATTACAGTAAGATTGTACTTGAGTTGAGGTTTAAAAGAAGAGTGAGAGTATCAATAGAAATAGATGATAGATGATTGGAGGCATTTGTGGATTTTGAGCAGACAAGTGATATACCAAGATTTGAAAGTTAGATCACTCCAGTGGTAGTGTGGGGGATAGACAGGAGAAGGGGATTCAAGGCAACTAATATTGCAATACTTTTAGCAAAAAGGCCCATGGCTATAGATAAAGGAAAGGGTAATGAATGGTTCAAGGCATAACTGGGAGGTTGAACCAATAAGCCTTAAAGATGGATTGGCTACAGGGAGTGACAGGAATTTTGGATGCTTTGGATTCCTTCACTAGCATGGGAAGCACAAGAGAAAAAGAAATTTGGGAGAAAAGATTAGGACCAAATGAGCCTTAGGTTTTTATGTGTTCCATTATGGGTGCAGGAGTTAGAATACATTATAAATTCTAGGAGTTCAGAAACCATGTCAGTTTAATCACGTAGTTCATCCTCCTAAAGTTGGTGCTTGATAAATTCCTTTGATGGTATTGATGGAATATCACGTTGCCAATACTGCATTGCAATTCCATCTAGGGGATCCCCTTTATACAAAGATGTGTGTTTATTTACTCATCTCTGTGGGGCTTTATGACTAGGTTGCCCTTTAGATGAACATTATCTATTTTTGCAGATGCTGTTTCAAAATTGATTAGTTCTCCGACCCGCCCACTGAAATCATCCAACCTATTGAAGAAGCAGAATGGGATGTGGATTATAGGGTTTCAGATAACACCAAGTCCCTTGTGAAAGGTATGTTATTTCATTGCTTTGTTCTGCTTTTGGAAGAGTGTAGCTATGTTTTCTTTTCTCCAACTGTATAGGTCACAGCAATTTTTTTTTCCACCGGGAATTACAAGCTATACGGAAGATTTCCAGAGTAGAATCACAGTCTCACACAAATGCTAAATACAACTAATCAGGGCTTGGAAGGTACACAGAGGGTAATTAGTAGGTTATATTTGGGTCAGTACTAAGGTCATTTATGAGATACTACAAGAAAAAGACTGTTTGCCTTTCTGTAGGGAGAAATGGAAATATATTCATTTTGTGCATTGTAATAGATGCATTAAAATGGGCTAAAGGCATTTTTGGTAATTTCACATGTATATGTATCTCCGTATGTAAGATGGTTTTAAAGTGCAAACTGAGACGTTATACCATATTCATAATGGGAGTATTAAAATTGGTAACAAGAAATTGTGTAAATTTGTCCACTATGCTATAACTAGTATCAGAACTGACAAAGGGTGATGCTCGCTCTTAACTTAGTAGGCTTTCTGCTACTAAAGAGATATTCATTTGATAGTCTTAAAGCCTTCACTGTACAACTATCACTAATGAATTCACAATAATAGAACATGCCATGTTTACAGTGGATCTTAGTTCCATGGCCTGTGTGGGCTTTTCAGGGACTTCCCTGACTTCTATGAACACTAAATGAGATAAAATAGTGTTGACTCAAAGTGTGAATGTAGGATACATATTTAGGAATCACTGAAGACAGTGTGGGGTTATCAAATTGGTGAATTACAGGAATAGATTAAAAACAAAGCCATGAAATCTCTTCTTCACATACTCATATATATAAGTTGATCTCATTTATACCCACTGTTTCAACCACCACTCTCCTGGAACACATTTCTCCTTACTTTCTCTGTCTAGGTCAGACCACCTCTTTTAAACTCTAGATCCACAGATCCAACTGCCTTCTATATCTACATCAATTTCTGTCCAAATCCACAACCTTATTAATGTGTTTATATTTCAGTATATTCAAAGTTAAGCTCATTATCTTCTCCCATAAACCTCTCCTTCTGCTTGCTGAAGTTTCAGATAAGCCAAATTTTCAGACCTCGGTATCATCCTCCTTTCTTCTCTCTCCTTCACTACTGGTGTATAAACAGTCACTTCTTAGAATAATTTAGCTTATAAATACCTGTGGAAACCATTCCTTTTATTCCCTTCTGTCACTGTCTTAATTCAGGTCTTCATGATGTTTTTCCCCTGAATGACTCCAATTATCTCTTAATGGGTCTCTCAGCTTCAGTCTTTTCTCTCTCTCTTTAATTCACTCTTTGAATTTCTACCTGCGAGCGTGTTTTAAAATACAAATCTGGCCATTTAACTCCCCTCCTTAAAATCTTGGTCTGTCTCTCTTCCCCTCAAAAAATGACCTTGAACTTCTACTTTTCACATAAAATAGAAGGCATCAAGCATTAGCGCTTTGAACTTTACTCAATTCTTCTCATGTGCATATGTATTTTCACTATTACTATCTTTGTCTCCTTCTCACCTTCCTTATTTCTGGCCGAGGCAAAGTTCTGGGCCCTTGATCTGTGGCCCTTTGCTCTCTGCTTCCTCAGGGCTCCCAGACCATCATTTGTAGCCATTCTCCTCACCCTCTACGTCTCTGCCACCTCATTCCTCTTAACCTATAGACCTGTCCAAGTGTCCTTGATCTTTCTTTTTTTTTTTTAGATTTTATTTATTTGTTTGACAGAGAGAGAGACAGCCAGCGAGAGAGGGAACACAAGCAGGGGGAGTGGGAGCAAGAGAAGCAGCGAGAGAGCCCAATGTGGGGCTCGATCCCAGAACGCTGGGATCACGACCTGAGCTGAAGGCAGACACTTAATGACTGAGCCACCCAGGTGCCCCAACGTTTCCTTGATCNGGGGCTCGATCCCAGAACGCTGGGATCATGACCTGAGCTGAAGGCAGACACTTAATGACTGAGCCACCCAGGTGCCCCAAAGTTTCCTTGATATTAAACAAACAAAAATCATTCCTCAGATGCAACAAGGCCAAAAGAGAACTCACCATTTCCCCATACCATCTGTGGTTAACTGGTTTTTGTCCTTCAAAACAGAGCTCAAGTTGTGCTCCCCACTCCCACTCTGTGTTATTATATCATCTTGAATATTTACCTATAAAACACTTCACATATTATAGTTAACTATTTGTTTGCTTATCTTCTTTATTAGAGCTTCTTGAATGTGGAAACTGATATTATATAATTATTACCAGCAATTAATTAATTAGTAGTGAGTATGTATGTCAAAACATAATCTCAGGTCTGAACACTATTATTTTTCTAAAATTTCTATTTTTAGCTCTCATTTTATCAGAAACTAAATTTAATCAGTCAGTTTTTTTACCCATTTCCCCACTCCATAGAGGACTGTGTGTAGATTCTAGGCAGGTTATGAAGTACTGATGCTGTTGGAGGTGGGGAATGAGATATGTCTGGGCCCAAGTTGGCCAGGCTGCCTCCCCAAGACTCCTCATTCCTGACTGGTCTTCATTTAATGTACATTCAAATGGCTGCACCCTCCTGATCCAGATACAAGCTGACCTGGCTTTCTCTCAATTCTATCTTCTCTCAGGAGACATGCAACTGGAATTTCTTTTGTTCCTCTTCCGCCCTGAGATTAGGACAGAGGTTGAGCACTGAGTAGGACCTCATCTCAAGAAATAGCAATGTCTTGGCTTTCTTACTTTCTGTCTTCTCCCTTTCTACTGTAAGTAGTGAGTACCCCACCCCCATGACTCTATTTTAATCCAAATAAAGATTGCCACATAAAGCAATGGAAAAAAAATTTTAAGTGAGGGAAGGTACAGACTATATAAATGTCTTTTAGCCTGTTGATTAAATGTTTAGCTAAATAGGTTAAGAATTCCTCTCTCTCCAAAACAAAAGAGAAAAAAGCAAATTCCAATTTTTCTAAAGAGATGACTAATTTTTGCTTTACAAGTATGAAATCATGAATGCAAACATCATCTCAGCTCTCATCTTTAACAAAAAGTTGAAATACTCTTCTTGTCCCTTTTAAACTTTCTTTTTTAAATTTTTTCCTTTGGTTTTGTAATTTTTGCAGCTTTAGTAAGTCATAAGTGATAATGCAGTAAACTGCACATAGTTGAGGTGTATAATTTGATATGTTTTGACATATTTATATACCTATGAAATCATTACCATAAAAACATCATGAATCCATCCCTAGCCTCTAAAAGTTTCTACATACCATGTGTAAGCCATTCCACCTCCCTCATATTTCCCTGTCCCAGGCAATTATGGAACGGTTTTCTCTTGCTTTAGTTTTCATTTTCCAGAATTTTATATAAATGGAATCATATGTATTCATTTTGTCTGGATTCTTTCCCTCAGCATAGTAATTTTGAGATTAATCCATGTGATTTTGATATCAATAGTTCCTTCCTTTTTATTTCTCAATAGTAGTATTCCATTGAATTGATATAGCATATTACATTTATCCATTTATTATTGATGGATATTTGGGTTTGTTTCCAGTTTGGGGCTATTACAAATAAAGCCCCTATGGATATTCATGTGCAAGTCATTATACAGATATATGCTGTCTTTTCTCGTGGGTAAATACGTAGAAGTGGAATGGCTGGGTAAATAGTAGTTGTATATTCTACTTTTTAATAAGATGCCAAATTTGTTTTCCATAATTGCTATATCATTTTACATGAGCACAAGCATACTATGAGAGTTCTAGTAACTCCAGCTTCTCATCAACTGCTGCCATGGTCAGTCTTATTAATTTTAACCATTTTACTGGGTGCTTATTATAGTTTTAATTTGCATTTCCAAATTGATTAGTAATGTTGAGCATATCTTTGTGTGCTTAATTTCCATTCCTGTATATTCTTTGATGAAGTATCTGTTCAAATCCTTTGCCATTTTTAATTGAGCTGTTGGTCTTAATATAATTAAGTTGTAACTTTTCTTTATATGTTCTTAATACAAGTCCTTTGTCAGATAAATGTTTTGCAAATATTTTCTCCTATGGCTTGGGTCTTCATTTGCCTAGCATTGTCTTTCAAAGAGTAAAAGTTTTTAACTGTTTTTCATTTGTAGTTTGTGTTTTTTGTGTAGTATTTATGAAATCTTTGCCAAACTAACATATTTTCCATTGTTTTCATCTAAGAGTTTTATAGTTTTACCTCTTATATTTAGATTTATGATCCATTTTGAATTAATTTTTGTTTATGGTGTGAGATCAGGGTAGATGTTCATTCTTTTGCATAAACTATCCCATTATTCTAGCACCGTTTGTTGAGAAAATAATCCTTTCCCCATTGAAGTTTCTTAGCATATTTGTCAAAAATTATTTGACCAAACCTATTTAGGTCTATCTGTAGAATCTCTACTCTATTCCATTGAATTATATGTCTGTCTTCATACCAGTACCACACTGTCTAGATTATTGTAGCTTTATAATAATAACTCCTGAAATCAGATGGTATTACACTCCAACTTTCTTCTTTTTCACGGTGTGTATGCATGTGTGTATGTTTGTGTAGCTATTCTAGGTCCTTTGCATGTCCATAAAATTTCAGAATCAGCTTGTCAATTTGTATGAAAGTGTGCTGGGATTTTAATTCTGATTCCATTGAATATATGGATCAACTTGGGTCAAATGTGAAATGACATCTCAAGATGTCATGAATACAGTACACCTCTCTATTGATTTAGGCTTTCTTTAATTTCTCTCAACAATGTTTTGTAGTTTTCAGTGTACGTGTCTTGTACAAATTTTGGCAAATTTATCTCTAAGCATTCCATATCTTTGGTGTTGGTATTGTTTTTATTTTTTTTTGGTGTTGATATTTATTTTTATTTTTATTTCTGTTTCTGATTGTTTACTGCTAGTATATAGAAATACAACTGGTTTTTGTATATTGACCTTGAATTCTCCAATGTTTCTAAATTTCCTTATTAGTTCTAGTAGCTTTTTAGTCAATTCCATAGTTTTCAATATAGACGATCATGTCATCTGTGAATAGACAACTTTACTTTTCCCTTTCCAGCTTACATACCTACTTTTTCCTTGCCTGGCTGGGATATATGGTTCACTGTTGGAGAATTGACAAGGGATCTAGGAATTCTAATTTAGGTAGGCAACAGGTTAAGAATTTTCCAAAATATGAAAAAACTACTTAAAAAGGGGATGGAGAATCATAAATATGACAACCACTGAAAGAGAGGAGAGATGGTCAGGAAACAGAGGAGAGTGAAAGAAATAAACAAATCAAAATAAAACAAAACCAAAAATTAAAAAATACCTTTGCCTTCTAACTTTTTTTCCAGATTGAGTCTTTCTACAGTAGATTAAGAAAATGGGCCCAACTAGGAGGTTAAAAATATAATCCTAAAGGTGAAGTAAACTGAACATAACATGTGAAATTTACTTTTCCTTAGGAACATTGAATTAATTTCCCTCATAAGTATCTATGACACTCAATGACTATTAATTTACTTTACTGCTAATTGGACTATAATGAACAGTTTTGATTTTGTGCATTGTTAGGCGGTTTAACATGTTTGAGGTTCTCTGGGTTGAAGAGCATCCCATCAAAATTCATATCCACCCGGAATCTCAGAACATGATCTTATTTGGAGATAGTCTTTACAGATATAATTAGTTAAAATAATCATGCTGGATTAGGGTGGGTCCTAAATCCAGTGACTGGTGTCCTTATAAGAAGGCCATGTGAAGAGACATAAGAAAGAAAGCCATATGATGCCAAAAGCAGACATTGAGTGATGCCATAAGTAAGGAATGCCAGAGGTTGCTGGCAAACACCAAAAGCTAGGGGAAAGGCAAGGAAGGGGCTCCCTTCAGAGGGAGTGCAGCCCTGCTGACACCTTGATTTGTACTTCTAGCCTCCACTACTGTGAGAGAATAAATTTCTGTTGTTTGAAGCTACCCAGTTTATAGTACTTTGTTACAGAGCCCTAGAAAGCTAATACACATCTGGTACTGAGAAGTGGGTACTGCTATAAGAGAAACCTAAAAATGTGGAAGTGGCTTTGGAATTGGGTCATGGATAGAGACTGGAAGACTTTTGAAATGCATAATAGAAAAAGCTTAGATTGCCTGAAGAGATGGTTAGTAGAAAGATGGACATTCAAGGTGATTTGATAAAGTCATTGAAGGAAATGAAGCCATGTTGTTGGACACTGGAGGAAAGATGATCCATATAACATATAGTGGCAGATGATCTTTATTAGCATAAAGTGGCAGAAAACTTGGCTGATTTTTGTTCTAGTGTTAATGGAAAGTAGTACTTGTAAGCAATGAACTTGGATATTTAGCTAAGGAGATTTCCAAGCAAAGTGTGAAAATTGCAGCCTGGTTTCTCCTTACTGCTTATTGTAAAATGCAAGAGGAAAAAGATATATTGAAGAAGGAACTGTTAAACAAAAGGTACCAACACTTGATGATTTGGAAAATTCTCAACCTATCCACAGAGCAAAAGATGAGAAAGGGTCCCCTGGAGAGAACACCAATGGTGTACCTAGACAAACTTTTGCTAAAGATATTAGACATACAACTCATGGATCCAAGCAACCATCTCAGAAGAAGTCCAGAATGAAGATGGGTTATCCAGGAAAGATCTCTGGAAGACCCTCGTGTGTGATATCTTGGATCTCCATGAAGTGAACAAAAGACCAACAAGGTTTTTGAAAATGTTATACCAGCAGAAACACTGCCAACCTGGATTAAACAGACGTAGCTAGAAGGAAATGAAGGGTAAAGCCATGGATTCAGAAGGCATCCTTAAGCCCAGAGGTGGAGCATCAAGCCACAGATGATTATTTTCAGCCTTGAAACCAATGGAATTTGCTATGCTATTGTTAAGCACTGGACCCTGGTGGCAGAGTTTCCCATGATATGTTCCTTAATAAATGTATTTTGTACATGTTTGTGATATATGGGCATTCTCAGGTACAGGCTCCAGCTTTGGTCTCTTTTGCAAATGTCAAAGTTTGGTGTTCTTAATATTTAGTAAAGGGAAAAAGGCAGTAATTTATATCATATCATATAATACTATATATATATTATATATATATTACATATATATATTTTATATATAATATATTATATATATATATATAAAAACTGAGCTCATTCTTCATCTGATTTATCCTTAACTCAAGCCATTGTCCTAAATCAGCAGCTTCATTCTTATTATAGGTTTCTATTAGTGATTTATAAAAATTAAATGCTAAATTTTTACCTTTTAAATATGTTGATAATGGAGCAATTTCACATTTTTTTTTGTGGAAGTCAGATGAGTCATTTGATTTATTCTGATTTAGTTTGCATGTTTTGTCTAAAAAAAGTATTTTATCAATTGAGTTGATCGATAAGCACACTATGCCAGCACATTTACTGAAGTTATTGATTAGAGTTAGTTGAATGAAAAAATCATAATTAATACATGTGATGCATGAAAAATATGAAAAGGGAAGAGATCAGCATCTCTTTTATCTAATTTACTCCAAGACAATATTTTCAAAACCATACCTGATTACATAGAACTGAAACCTAGAAAGATGAGTTCAAAGGGAGTTTGGAATCCAGGTTCCTAATGCTCAAACGGGCCAAAGCATTTGAGAAGATTAGTGCTTCTCCAGAGATAAGCCATGACAGGTTGATCGTGACTGAACTTCACAATGCACCAAATGCACATACAATGTTTCAATGAATTTTAACATTCTGAATTGAAATCTGGGTTGTTAATGGCTTTGCTGCATAATATCCACAGAGAAGCCTTGATAGTGAGCAAATGATCAAAATCAATGTCAATGTGCAAATAATTTAAGTCAAAATACACATGACCCAAGCCTTTTAGCAGGTAATGAGTTGTTTTAATCATTTCAAATTATACTTTAAAAGTTATTCAAAATTTTGAGTAAAATACCTTTTTTCTTTTAAAATCTTTTTTTTTTCACATTAGCTTGTCAAGGCCAAAATGATATATCGTTATCCACCTCAAATATGACTGCTTTTCCAACACAAAATGTCTACAATAAAAATCAGATTTACCTGATTAAATTAATACCAGGGCTTGTGAAGAAATTTTTTTCAATAAAAGACATATTTTAAAATATAGTCAGTGCTTCACACCAGTTACTTTCTATAAAATCAACATATTTCAAATAAAAGTATTCAAGTGTTACGTTCTTAAACTCAACAGAATGAATTTAGATGTTTTATCTTATAGTTGCGCTCCCAAATTATAGGTGCATGAACGTTTGGCCAGTTTGAATGGCGGTTCTAGACAAAACAAGCATTATAGTCATAGCGGTTCTAAAAATAGGAAAGCAGTATTCCCACCAATGTTGAATCTTTCTCTACTTCTACAACAGCCGTAGACATTCTGAGAACTGTATTTCCCCAGGTGTGGTGGTAACAGGAAGTGACCTGCCTTTCTCTTGATTGTCCTTGACCAAATCAAAGCTGTTAGTTTTGCTGCTGCTCTTATGCAGTCACGGCTATTCATAAACAGATAGTCCTATGAGGTTTTTTTGTTGTAAGTTTACTTAATAAATACACAAATAATGTAGGAAAAAGCAGAACAATACAGAAAATCAGAAAAGAGGAGTAATGGTGAGGGAGAGATTAATTGCTGAAGAACATTATAACACATAATTTAGAAAAATATAAGCAATGTTCTTAATACAAATTTTACATTTTAAATTGTTTTAATTATGATAGCTTGAGTAAAAAAACATAATATGTAAACTGTATGCCTTTTGTTTCCAAAATTCTTCTGTGGGCAGGGGATGATCACACCCGGGTGAGGAGTTTTATAAACTAGCAGATAAAAAGAAAATAATAAACACCCATAGTCCTCCAACCAGAGACAATATTATGCTGGTTAATTTGTTTGCACCTCTAGATCCACTCTCCATAGTTTTCTGCCCTGCTCCATGTGCCAGAAGGCTGATCACTGAGGACAACATTATCAGGTTCCACATATGCTGTACACAGTGGGATAGGAGATCACAGGATAGGAATAGAGCTAGTTTAGTATCTTTCCCACCTTCAGCTCTGGTTACTGTTCCCTGCTTTTGCCCACCTGGGGACTAAGGCTGGCCACACTACCCTCTGTTGCTAAGTCCCTGGATGGCTCCTTAATCCTGCCCACACTTCTATAAATCATCCCTCTTTAGACTTTGTTCAGCTAAACTCTATTGAGTGTGTCATCTGTGTCCTACTAGGACCCTGACTAGTGGGTCACTGTTAATATTTTATTTTATTGCCATTTGGTCTTTTAGGTGTATGCGTTCATTTTGCTTTATGTATTGTAAGAATTTCCCCCATATTATTGAAAACTTTTACAAACATCATGTGCAACCTAATTTATTTAACTTTTTATTGGACTATCCAGATTTTCAGTAACATAAACAATGCTACAAAGAACATCTTTGGATATAAATAATTGCTTTGATTCTTTCCACGGGATGAATCCATAGGATTTAATTACTGAATCAAGAATAAGAACATATTTAAAATTTTTGATATGTGCTTTCCACATTGTACAAATTGTCAGTTATCAGCATAGCACTCAAATGCTACATCCCTGACAGCATTGAATATTATCATTTTATATCTTTACTGATTTCGTAAGTGAAAAGGCATCTTTTTTCCCATTTGCTCTTTTTTCCCATTTGCATTTTTATGTTACTTATAAGGGTAAATTTTTAATACTGTTTAGTATTTTCCTTTATTTTTTTGAGTAGTCTTGTTTGTATTTCTATTTTTAAATTGCTTA